>NW_019953359.1:0-2574 GCF_002910315.2 Salvelinus sp. IW2-2015
CTTCAAAAACTCACACACATCTCAACCCCAAACTCAACTCACCACACCATCTCCAACTCACCCAACCACACACACACACACCATCTACCCCAAACTCAACACACCATCCCCCCAAACTCACACACCATTCTAACCCAACTCAAACTCACACACCATCACCAATCCCAACCCTCCCAAACTCAACTCACACACCATCTAACCCCAAAACTCAAAACTCAACTACCCCACCACACCATCCAAACTCAACCACACCTCTAACAACTCCAAAACTCACACAGCCATCTCACAACCCTCACCAACTCAAAACCACACACCATCACCCCAACTCAAAAACTCACACACCATCTACCCCAACTCAAAACTACACACCATCTACCACCCAACTTCAAAACTCCAACACACCATCTACCCCAACCCACCAACACACCATACCCAAAACTCAAAACTCACACACATGCTACCCCCAAAACTCAAACTCAACACACCATCTACCCCAAACTCAGAAACTCACACCAGCCATCGTACCCAAACCACAACTCAATCTACCCATCAAGACTACACACATCACCCCAAACTCAAAACTCACACACCATCTACCCCAAACTCAAACCTCACACACCATCTAACCCCAGACTCAATATACTCTCACACGAACAATTCTACCCCAAACTCAAAACACACACCATCACCCCCAAACATCCAAACTCACAACATCTACCCCAAACTCAAAACTCACAACCATCTAACTCCAACTCAAAACTCAACACACCATCTACCCAACTCCAACACTCACACATCATCTACCACAAACTCAACACACCCTACCCAAACCTCAACAACTCACACACATTGACCCCAAACTCAAAACCAACACCATTCTACCCAAACGCAAAACTCACACACCATCAAGCCCCAAACTCAAACTCACACACATCTACCCCAACCTCCAAAACTCACACACCACTACCCCAAACTCAAAACTAACTATACACCGTCTAAGCAAATCAACTCCCAATCCCATTTCCGTCTCTGAGAGACCTTACATACGATCCTCGATTCTGTATGTCTATCTACAACCCCCCAAACCACTCATAACAGGAGCCTTGTTTCACAATACCTTACACTCTCCTCTGGTATCCAAATCCTACAAAAAACTAACCTCCCCTAAGATGACTTTCTACTGCGTTATTCTGCATGCTTTCTTACTTTTCTCCCTTTCTCTCTCTCTCTCTTGCACCCAAAACTAGGCTCTGAGCCTTTGAAGTGGTGATGTATATGAAGATCAAGTTTACTTACCCGAGCTGCCTAGATACTATTCTCTACACTAACTATCATCATGAACTCTTGAGTGTTGCTCGGCTGAACGGTTATGTTATGATAAAATTACACCTCAGTATGATTCCAAAAGCCACTAAAGAGATTCTTGCATAAATTTACAACGTTCCACACAACTTAGTGGGACTATGAGAATCTGATTTAGTCGATACTGATGTTGGATGACATAAACGTGCAGTATCTTACAAGGACATACATACTGTCTGGATTGGACTAGAAAGCTGGCTAACCTCAACCCAGTCGGACAAGAGTTATACACTCAATGGCGATATTGTGAAGACTTAAGTTTTGAATATACACACAATTATGTATGTAACTGATTTAAACACAACACACAGATACACATATGCACACACACACACAGACACACAACCACACACACACACTCAAACACACAGAAGCACTGAGCTGTGTTAAAAATGTTGCTATAATTTCTACCTCCTATTTTGCACATTGTATAATTGTATGGCTTGAAGTGATAGAGCCTAACTGAATAAACATATTATTCTCTTCAAATATGATACATAAATGTTCTAATGCAAGAACTTTTAATGCAAGTCATGTATTTCAACATATTGAATAAATTATCCACAACATGAAAGTGTTCATGTGTGTAATGTGTTCAAAATGTGTAGTTAGGCTAAACATTTTATAGAAATGCGCTATTCCATTTTATTCTATTCTTATGGAACCACATATTTAATGTTGCATATTATATATTGTTTAATGTATTAGACTATTAGCCAAGAAACCTCTAACTCATGCTAAGCAATTGATTGGGTTAATGTACATATTTTGAAGGCAGTTCCTCTCACCACAGACTCTCTAAACATCAGACATGTCCCCCCCATCTAAACTCCTCCTCTTCCGGATTTCTATTGGTTAGTCAGCCCGAAAGCCCATCCTGGTTCGATGGMGTTATCGAATCAAAAGGCTCGATGTCATATGAAGCCTTGTGGTTCCACGGCCCTGCGATCACTCGTGAAGGCTGTCGGGACGTTTAGTTCAGAAGCTATGCAATAAAATAAACGCCAACGTGGTCAAAAACTACAATACACCGAATACCCAAGTTCTGTGTGCGTCATATTCTCCCATTTGACAGGTAAAGAAACACCAGTGAAGAGGGATTTGCCAAACAGACTGTCACTACGAGCAAGGACAAGATAATCATGGTAAGAAGGGCTGCAGATATTGCAACCTAGTGTGTAATTGCTTATCTAGTAATCTATTCATGAAAGG
>NW_019953360.1:0-2573 GCF_002910315.2 Salvelinus sp. IW2-2015
TCTGGTCTGATGAAACAAAAATAGAACTGTTTGGCCATAATGACCATCGTTATGTTWGRAGGAAAAAGRGRGRGGCWTGCAAGCCGAAGAACACCATCCCAACCGTGAAGCACGGGGGTGGCAGCATCATGTTGTGGGGGTKCTTTGCTGCAGGAGGGACTGGTGCACTTCACAAAATAGATGGCATCACGAGGCAGGAAAATTATGTGGATATATTGAAGCAACATCTCAAGACATCAGTCAGGAAGTTAAAGCTTGGTCACAAATGGTTCTTCCAAATGAACAATGACTCAAGCATACTTCCAAAGTTGTGGAAAATGGCTTAAGGACAACAAAGTCAAGGTATTGGAGTGGCCATCACAAAGCCCTGACCTCAGTCCCATTTAAAATTTGTGGGCAAAACTGAAAAAGCGTGTGTGAGCAAGGAGGCATTCAAACCTGACTCAGTTACACCAGCTCTGTCAGGAGGAATGGGCCAAAATTCACCCAACTTATTGTGGGAAGCTTGTGGAAGGCTACCTGAAACGTTTGACCCAATTTTCAGGTCCTCGATACCATATGTGAATTGATTGCCCCCCATCTATCTTCTGAGCTCGTGCTACTAGGTGACATAAACTAGGACATGCTTAACACCCCGGCCATCCTACAATCTAAGCTTGATGCCCTCAATCGCCCTCAATCTCACACAAATTATCAATGAACCTACCAGGTACAACTCCAAATCCGTAAACACGGGCACCCTCATAGATGTCATCCTAACTAACTCGCCCTCCAAATACACCTCTGCTGTTTTCAATCAAGATCTCCGCGATCACTGCCTCATTGCCTGCATCCGTAATGGGTCTGCGACCAAACGACCACCCCTCATCACTGTCAAACGCTCCCTAAAACACTTCTGCGAGCAGGCCTTTCTATTCGACCTGGCCGGGGTATCCTGGAATGACATTGACCTCATCCCGTCAGTAGATGATGCCTGGCTATTCTTTAAAAGTGCCTTCCTCACCATCTTAAATACCATCTTAAATAATACATCAAATGTAGGACTAGGAATAGATATAGTCCTTGGTTCACTCCAGACCTGTCTGCCCTTGACCAGCACAAAAATATCCTGTGGCGATCTGCATTAGCATCGAATAGCCCCCGTGATATGCAACTTTCAGGGAAGTTAGGAACAAATATACACAGGCAGTTAGGAAAGCTAAGGCTAGCTTTTTCAAACAGAAATTTGCATCCTGTAGTACTAACTAAGAAAAGTTCTGGGACACTGTAAAGTCCATGGAGAATAAGAGCACCTCCTCCCAGCTGCCCACTGCTCTGAGGCTAGGAAACACTGTCACCACTGATAAATCCACTATAATTGAGAATTTCAATAAGCATTTCTCTACGGCTGGCCATGCTTTCCACCTGGCTACCCCAACCCCGGTCAACTGCTCGGCACCCTCCACAGCAACCCGCCCAAGCCCCCACCATTTCTCCTTCACCCAAATCCAGATAGCTGATGTTCTGAAAGAGCTGCAAAATCTGGACCCCTACAAATCAGCCGGGCTAGACAATCTGGACCCTCTCTTTCTAAAATGATCTGCCGAAATTGTTGCAACCCCTATTACTAGCCTGTTCAACCTCTCTTTCGTATCGTCTGAGATTCACAAAGATTGGAAAGCTGCCGTGGTCATCCCCCTCTTCAAAGTGGGTGACACTCTAGACCCAAACTGCTACAGACCTATATCTATCCTACCCTGTCTTTCTAAGGTCTTCGAAAGCCAAGTTAACAAACAGATTACCGACCATTTCGAATCCCACCATACCTTCTCCGCTATGCAGTCTGTTTTCAGAGCTGGTCATGGGTGCACCTCAGCCACGCTCAAGGTCCTAAACGACATCATAACCGCCATCGATAAGAGACATTACTGCGCAGCCATATTCATCGACCTGGCCAAGTCTTTCGACTCTGTCAATCACCACATTCTTATTGGCGGACTCGACAGCCTTGGTTTCTCAAATGATTGCCTCGCCTGGTTTACCAACTACTTCTCTGATAGAGTTCAGTGTGTCAAATCGGAGGGCCTGTTGTCCGGACCTCTGGCAGTCTCTATGGGGGTGCCACAGGGTTCAATCCTCGGGCTGACTCTCTTCTCTGTATACATCAATGATGTTGCTCTTGCTGCTGGTGATTCTCTGATACACCTCTACGCAGACGACACCATTCTGTACACTTCTGGGCCCTCTTTGGACACTGTGTTAACTAACCTCCAGACGAGCTTCAATGACATACAACTCTCCTTCCGTGGCCTCCAACTGCTCTTAAACGCAAGTAAAACTAAATGCATGCTATTCAAGCGATCACTGCCCGCACCTGCTCGCCCGTCCAGCATCACTACTCTGGACGGCTCTGACTTAGAATACGTGGACAACTACAAATACCTAGGTGTCTGGTTAGACTGTAAACTCTCCTTCCAGACTCACATTAAGCATCTCCAATCCAAAATTAAATCTAGAATCGGCTTCCTAAATCGCAACAAAGCATCCTTCACTCATGCTGCCAAACATACCCTCGTAAAACTGACCATCCTACC
>NW_019953361.1:0-2573 GCF_002910315.2 Salvelinus sp. IW2-2015
CCCTCTCCTAATTGGAGTAAACTAATGGACAACAACACTTAGGCTTCTACTTCCACTTTATACATTTTTACAGACACAATGCACCTTACAACAGTTATCTTTTGTTTGTTTTTAACCCCATCCTTCAGTCTTAGTGRTACCGTAGCACCATTTTGGGAGAAACGGGGAGTGATTTGGGCAATGTCTGTTCTCCTGTTGGAAGCTGTGAGGCTGTCAGGACGAGYGAGGAAKGTAGAATAATGATTGCATTGATCTGTAGTGATGGGTCAGAAATGATACACTCTAATTGGCCTGCTSCTCTGGCAAATGGTCGAGATAGTTTTAAGGCTTTTGAATCGTATCTGTTCAATTGTTTGAATAGAGATTGAACACAGATGTGTGTAAAATATTTCCAATACATGTACTGTATGAGCGTGTGCGTGAGCTTGCCTCTGTACCGCTTTGAGAAAGGGATTTTGAATATGTATTGAATGTGTTGGATTGTGGACATTGTCTCTTCCACACCCGCACACCCCTACCTAGTTCAGATGGTTTTGTCCTCTCTGGTTTTGTTTGAACATGCTGGATGTTGATCTAAGTGTGTTCAGGGTAATAGTTTAGCAGTGTCTCATCTTCTTCCTCTATCACCCTTTCTCTCTTCTTCTCCACATCTCCCTCTCTTCCTACATCTCTCTCTCCTGCTTTTCTCTCTCCCCTCCATTCCGTTGCTTATTTGAGCTGTTCTTGCCATAATATGGACTTGGTCTTTTACCAAATAGGGCTATCTTCTGTATACCACCCCTACCTTGTCACAACACAACTGATTGGCTCAAACGCATTAAGAAGGAAAGAAACTCCACAAATTAACTTTTAACAAGGCACACCTGTTAATTTAAATGCATTCCAGGTAGCTACCTCATGAAGCTGGTTGAGAGAATGCCAAAAGTGTCCAAAGTTGTCATCAAAGCAAAGGGTGGCTACTTTGAAGAATCTCAAATGTAGAATATATTTTGATTTGTTTAACACTTTTTTGGTTACTACATGATTCCATATGTGTTATTTCATAGTTTTGATGTCTTCACTATTATTCTACACTGTAGAAAATAGTAAAATAAGGAGAAACCCTTGAATGAGTAGGTGCGTCCAAACTTTTGACTGGTACTGTATGTGTGATGTGTATGTGACGATAGCCACCTGATTCCCCAGGTGTAAATTCATCTGTGAATTTAATCATTTAAGGCAACACACATACACTATGTTCTTATACTTGGAGGAGAGAGATGATTCATTAGTTGATTCTACACATTTATGATTCAGTATCATTCAGTAGATGACTCATTAGCAGCTTATTATATAGATGAAGTATTCAATATGATTCAGTTGAATGTTTCAGTAGATGATTTTATAGATGTACTGTACACTCTTAGAGAAAAGGTTCCAAAACGGTTCTTCGGCTATCCCCATAGGGGTACCCTTTTTTGTTCCATAAAGAAGAACCCTTTTTGGTTTCAGGTAGAACTCTTTTTGGGTTCCATGTAGAGCCCTCTGTGTAAAGGGTTCTACCTGGAACCAAAAAGGGTTATTGAAAGGGTTCTCCTATGGGGACATATGTGGTCACTACCAGTAAGACAGCACAAAGGTCCCAGTGGCACCTTGTTCACTGTACCCATTTGACTCATGTTATCCATAAGATAAGGGTTTAGGTCAAAGTAACTATGTGAAACAAACCGAAAGCCGGCAGTATGGTCGTTCACACATATGCTCATGCAGCAGTGAAAGAGGGTGACTTTTTTTGTCTCACCCTGGAAAATCAGTAAACAGTTTTGAATGAATAGCACATTCTGTCTCTCTCATAACTGTCTCTCCTATTACCTCAGATGCTCTGCTTTGTCCCAGATCAACTGTCATGACCCCTTGACCTCTAACCTATAACCCCTCCCCTAGCCCTAACCTGTGTGATATACTAGCTCATACACTAACTCCCCAAGGGATGCGGCACTGAGGGAGGTAAGGACGTCACCCTTTGTGTGTGTGCTTCTTTTCATACTTGCTTGTATTTATTTATGTATCTATGTACTAAAGCCCAGGATATTCCGTGGTATTTGTGGATTTTGACTGTTACTCTGTACATCACATCACATAACACTGGGATGGAAATCCTACCATCACAAATGAGAGAGGGAGAAAGCCCAGAAAAAGCAAGGGCAAATGGATAAAGAAAAAGGAGATTTAGAGAGATAGAGAGGCAGAGAGAACGAGAGACAGCCCAGTATTGTTAAACCCCAGTGTTTTCTTTGCTGTGTGGAATCAGGGATCTACATTCAATCTACAGAATCTAAATTATTTATTGGCCTTTCTCTCCCTCGCTGCTATCTGCTGCTGCTAACTTCACGACCTGTTCCACATACAGATACTATGGGTTCTACTGTGTATTAGTGCTGGGAATTACCAGGGACCTCACGATATGATATTTTCACCATACTTAAGTGGTGATACCATTATGTGTTCCGATTCTCACGATTCTATATGTATTGTGATTCTCTTGATTCTATATGTATTGTGATTCTCATGATTCTATATGTATTGTGATTCTC
>NW_019953362.1:0-2572 GCF_002910315.2 Salvelinus sp. IW2-2015
CAGGAACCGAACTACCCAACTGAAACATTTGGATTTAAATTTGAGATGACAGCAGGTACAGGCACTTAACTGAAAAATGTTAATATCTCAATTTAAGGTAAGGTTTGTCCCTTGTATGATATATATTGATATTGTTTTAATGATGATACCATCCATCTTTTCGTATTTGTGCAAATGGCTGTGTTTGACACTTTCTCCTTTTTAAAATTCTTTCTAGAACAGAAAATGGATACAATWCAATGGATATCAATCAACATAGAGGTAAGAGTATGTTGAAGGCTAGCTGCATTGGGATCAGATGACTGCTGACTTTAGTGTGTGTGTGTCTGAGTCTGCAGGTACTGACAAGGAGGCATACAAAGGTATGTAAATTGGTATTGGTATGTTATGCAGATCACATGTATCATCTACAGTTAATTTTAATTAATGGTTTCTCTAAAACCTTATAGGACTCAGTCACAGCAGCCATCTTCCTCATCCCTTACCTCTTCAATGAAAATCCCAGAGGCCTCTACATTATGGACAAGGTACAGTATGTGTTTGAAAASCATTATCAACCCAWWTTTTTTTTTCATTCAGATTTACCACAAAAACCAAYGTATGAATACTGCCATGTGCACGTTTTGTAAATCATCTGTATAATTACTATTTTGGGGATTCACAGACTTCACCCTACACCTGTTATTCTAACTATTCTGATTTGCCACTAGAATCATGATAAYCACTGACAACAAAAATATTGTGTTATTGTTGTTGTTGTTATGCATATTATTCATAATAATAGGGGAGGGTTCCCCCACAGTTTCAATTTGAAGAACCCCAAAAGGATAGCCCAGGAACCTTTTCTTTTTAGAGTTAGGGTTAGGGTTGAACCGGGATGTGGACATGAATAGGGTGTTTGGCCATGACAAAAAGAGCTTTCATGTAAATACTGCAATGCAGATTCTATTGATTTGATTGCAACAACAACAACAAGATTGCAGGCAACAACAAGCGTGATGCAATTGGTGCTTGTTGCTATGCAAACAAGCTGGTATGATGCCAGTTAATCAAATATGTTATGTACATACTGAATGACAAGCTATTTATACAACAATCTGATCTTTTAATTATGGTTCAATTTCAATTATAACAGGCTTCATTCAGGAAATATACTTTCAAATAAATATATACAGTTGAAGTCGGAGGTTTACATACACTTAGGTTGGAGTCATAAAAACTCGTTTTTCAACCACTCCACAAATTTCTTGTTAACAAATTATAGTTTAGGCAAGTCGGTTAGGACATCTACTTTGTGCATGGCACAAGTAATTTTTCCAAGAATTGTTTTCAGACCGATTATTTCACTTATAATTCACTGTATAACAATTCCAGTGGGTCAGACGTTTACATACACTAGTTGACTGTGCCTTTAAACAGCTTGAAAAATTCCAGAAAATGATGTCATGGCGTTCGTAGCTTCTGATAGGCTAATTGACATCATTTGAGTCAATTGGAGTGTCCTGGCGAAGTTTTCAGGCCTACCTTCAAACCAGTGCCTCTTTGCTTACATCATGGGAAATCCAAAAAAATCAGACCAACTCAACAAAATTGGAAAGACCTTGTGAAGATGCTAGAGGAAACAGGTACAAAGTATTATATGCACAGTAAACGAGTCCTATATCAACATAACCTGAAAGGCGCTTAGCAGAAGAAGAAACTGCTCCAAAACTGGCATAAAAAAGCCAGACTACGTTTGAAACTGCACATGGGGATAAGATCGTACTTTTTGGAGAAATGTCTTCTGTCTGATGAAACAAAAATAGAAACTGTTTGACCATAATGACCATCATTATGTTGGAGGAAAAGGGGAGGTTGCAAGCCGAAGAACACCATCCCAACAGTGAACACGGGGTGCAGCATCGTGTGGGGGTGCTTTGCTGCAGGAGGGATTGTGCACTTCACAAAAAAATGGATCACGAGCAGGGAACATATGTGGATACTATTGAAAGCACTCCAGACATCAATCAGAAGTGTAAGTCTGGTCGCAAATGGCTTCCAAATGGACAATGACCCAACATACATCCAATTGTGAGCAAATGGCTTTATAAAGGACACACAAAGTCATGGTATTGAGTGCCATCACAAAGCTGACCTCAATCCTATAGAAATAATTGTGGGGAGAATGAAAAGCGTGCGAGCAAGGAGCCTACAAACCTGACTCATTACCCAGCTCTTCAGGAGAATGGCAAATTCACACAACTTATTGTGTGGAAGCTTGTGGAATGCTACCAAACGTTTACCCAAGTAAACAATTTAAGCAATGCCTCCCCCACACGCTGCACTGGACGACAAAGGGACGCAGCGCGACACAGCGATACAGGATGCGGTGCTCTCCAGGCGATACAGCGACGTGGTGCGGGTCGGTCAGGCGTCGTTGGTGAAAACGAAGCGTCCAGGATGTCCACCACAGAAACCCAGACCGCTCCTCGGGCGACCCCTCCCAGTCGATGAGTACTGGAGACGCCACCGCTCGACGCCTCGAATCCAGGACTTCACGGACCGAGACGCCGACCACCCTCGATGTCCAGAG
>NW_019953363.1:0-2572 GCF_002910315.2 Salvelinus sp. IW2-2015
CCATGTTGGGGCACTCATAAACCCGCCCTGTTCTAGTGCAGCATCAGCTGCTTCAAACCTGGTGTGTGTGACCATACATTGTTTTGGTTTGCATTTTTGAAGTGCCGCATTACAAGTCTTGAATGCTACGTTTCAGGTGGGTAGCATTATTATACAGAGAGAATGTCTATTGACCAGGAAACTTCACAGCATTCTTCGCTTGGCCTTGGACCGAAGATCGCATTTTGTTTTTCCAACTTTGACCATTGGTTGTCATTGCTATACAGACCCCATTCCAAATATCTGCGCATCTGAACGTTTTACGGTAGCTTGCATTGGGGTCAGACTGAATGGCATGACGACAAAAGTCAGAGGAGTTGGTTAAAGCACATATTGTACAGATCTGGAACAGGCTAATATCACTAACAATTGATAAGAAATTAGATGATTTGAAAGTAAGCCACTATTGTTAACTATTACAGTGAATTCAAATTCATGAGGTTGTACCTTTTTATTCTCAATGGAGACTGGCCGTGTCTGAATACCCAGACTAGCTTACTATATACTTACACTGCATGCTATATACTCATACTATTTAGCACGCAGCATAGTAAAAAGTATACAGCATGCCGCGAGCGCAACGTAGTAGTGGCTCCTGACTGGCTGAGTACGTGGGGCAGGGCTGAGTGCGGGTGGATTTTTCTTGCATCGCATTATCCAACAGTAGCGGTGCTTGGCTAAAGTAACTGTGGASCCATAGTTCTGATTTCTGTGTGCGTTCGTGCAAGTAGAAAAACATGTTGACCCTACTTGTAGAGAAACGTCAATGCCATCCTCCTCTCTTCCATGTTGACGAAACAGTCTATCACTCTATCATACAGTACACACTTACATTTTTTGTTGTCCTAGGCTACCTGGCTAAAATGCTTGCACGCTAGCCTAACTTATATTCATGGGCAATGTTAGCAAGTTAACACTAGCCTTCTACATCTAGCTACATATTGAACTTCTATCCTCTATCCTCTCTCTCTGTCAATGATGCAAGTTCTCAATAGGATTTGATAGCAATGATGCCAAAATCCAAGGTGGCTTCCTTTGACACTTTTTTTTTGGGGGGGGGGGGGCTTACCTTCGCATTCATGAATACAAGCCACTGTCAACCAGCCTGATAATAGCTCATTTCCAATTTGATTAATTTCTCTACACTACATAGGCCTACACAGGCTGGTTATAGGCAGACCATCCCATTCGACCTATACCGTAGCCCATATAGCCCTTCTATCCTATTTAAAAAGGACTGAAGACAGAAACARATAATTTGGTCCCATTTCAACATATCTGTTAGTGAAACCAAAGTGCTGTATCATATACATTAGCCTAGTACACACACCAAAACTTTTCAAATCAACAGGCTATTGCACAGAAAAACGTGGACAGATGGGCGCATCACAAATTCAGAACCGCTGGACAGCAACATAATAAACTAAAGCACTGATCATTGGTAAGGAGTTAAGGCTTGATCCATACATTAAATAATGAAACAGGTGGCCTACAAAACTAAAACAATCCATATGTTCAAAACAAAAAGCCTGATTAACATGACATCAATAACGCAGCCACATCCCGAGTCCCCGGTGCCGACATACTCAGAAATCAAATGATGGTTTAGTATTTCGTTTAAAAGCTCTGACGAAGGCCAAGAGAACAAGAAACACTTTATGAGAAAACAGAAATCCACTTTAGGTAAAAAATGTAGCAGGTACAGGTAAAATGTATGTAGCCTACGATGCAATACTCGTGAACACCACCGCAGAAGCTTCGCTATCGGCATCTTCCCAATTTAAGTAGCATCGTTTTGTTTGGTTACTTGAAGAGAACTTGGGCCCGTCACTCACAGCCCCCCTCTTCCAATGCAATGCTGTGGTAGTGTGCATCGTGGTGATGGTGTGGGGGTGCTTTGTTGGTAACACTGTGATTTATTTAGAATTCAAGGCACACTTAACCAGCATGGCTACCACAGCATTCTGCAGCCTCACATCTGGTGGGACTATCATTTGTTTTTCAACAGGACAATGACCCAACCACACCTCCAGGCTGTGTAAGAGCTATTTTACCAAGAATGAGAGTGATGGAGAGCTGCATCAGATGACCTGGCCTCCACAATCCCCCAACCTTAACCAAATTGTGTGAAGCAAATGCAGCCAACAAGTGCTCAGCATTTGTTGGAACTCCTTCAAGACTGTTGGAAAGCATTCCAGGTGAAGCTGGTTGAGAGAATGCTAAGAGTGTGCAAAGCTGTCAAGGCAAAGGGTGGATATTTGAAGAATCTTAAATATAAAATATTTTGATTTGTTTAACACTTTTTTGGTTACTACATGATTCCATGTGTGTTATTTCATAGGAGGTGTGATGGTGCTTTGTTTGTGACACTCTCTGTGATTTATTGTCTTCACTATTATTCTACAATGTCAAAATAGTAAAATAAAGAAAAACCCTGGAATGAGTAGGTGTTAAAAAACTTTTGACCGGTAGTGTACATTTAAGAAAATCTAGGATGTTTATACTCATTTCAGCTCATCATCTAGTAGAATTC
>NW_019953364.1:0-2572 GCF_002910315.2 Salvelinus sp. IW2-2015
TATTCTATCCATATATTTATCATGTTCATTATTATTACTTACATTATATTCTATCCATATATTATCATGTTCATTATT
Organism: Salvelinus sp. IW2-2015; assembly: GCF_002910315.2. NCBI lineage: Eukaryota > Metazoa > Chordata > Actinopteri > Salmoniformes > Salmonidae > Salvelinus > Salvelinus sp. IW2-2015. The sequence goes on from NW_019953364.1 coordinate 79, forward strand.
ATACTGATACCATTATTTCTTATCTCATACTCATTATATTTATCATGTTCATTATTATTACTGATACATTATATTCTATCCATATATTTATCATGTTCATTATTATTTTACTGATCCATTATATTCTATCCATATATTTATCATGTTCATTATTATTACTGATCCATTATATTCTATCCATATATTTATTCATGTTCATTATTATTACTGATCCATTATATTCTATCCATATATTTATCATGTTCATTGTTATTACTGATCCATTATATTTTATCCATATATTTATCATGTTCATTATTATTACTGATCCATTATTTCTATCCATATATTTATCATGTTCATTATTATTACTGATCCATTATATTCTATCCATATATTTATCATGTTCATTGTTATTACTGATCCATTATATTCTATCCATATATTTATCATGTTCATTATTATTACTGATACATTATATTCTATCCATATATTTCATGTTCATTTTATTACTGATCCATTATATTCTACCATATATTTATCATGTTCATTATATTACTGATCCATTATATTCTATCTATATTTTTCATGTTCATTATTATTACTGATCCATTATATTATATCCATATATTATATCATGTTCATTATTATTACTGATCCATTATATTCTATCCATATATTTATCATGTTCATTATATTACTGATCCATTATATTATTATTTCTTCTTACAGGGAAAAGAAGCTGCTGAATAAACAAGACCAAAGTATTGAAGATCAAAGTCTTACCATTTTCCTGTGTTGCATAAAATATGTTTTTTCATGGTGAAATGTTGAGCGTTGATTAAAAACATGTAGGCCTACATACACTTCCTTTGTGACTGTGGACTTATTACTCAGCAAACAGCTTTTTCATACCATAAAAATATTGTTCTTTAATTAAAGGAGCAACTTGTGATTCCAACAACAACAAAGCGTTCACATCAGCTGAGGGATTAGAATGGGGAAATGTAACCACTCAATAATTGACTGAGCTATGGATGTAAGGACTGACCAGCTAAACATCAAAATTATAGTTTAACCATTTACATTAAGGAGAATTGGACTTATGGACAGGCCCAAATGTAAATGTCTAAAAGAAAAAGATATGAGAAGAATATGCATAACCATGGTAGCAATTGAAAGGGATCACTTTGAAGATTTTTTGTTTTTTTTTTTTAAGTGACTGAATTTTTGTATTAGAATTTTGTAACAGATTTTGCACACATTCATTTGTTGTGGAAACACTATGTAAACATAAATGGAGTTTTAGTTCTGGGTTAACCAATATTATGTAAACCAGAGGAGGCTAGTGGGAGGAGCTATAGGGCAACGGGCTCATTGTAATGGCTGGAATGAATTAATGGAACAGCGTCAAACATGTTGTTTCCATAGGTTTGACACCGTTCCATTCATTCCATTCTAGCCATTACGATGAGCCTGTCCTCCTACAGCTCCTCATCCCTGGAAAATGTCACTTTCATAGGGTATAGAATAGTCTGATTATGCTGCGTTCAAAACAACTGGGAACTCGAAAATCTCCGACTTCGGTGCATTCAAGACAACTGGGAACTAGCTCAGGCTGGGAAAAATCGGTCTGAACATCCAACTCAGAATTCCAAGGCGGAAACTCTGGCATCTTTCTAGAGATCCGACTTTCCRACCTGAAGATCACTGACGTCATGATTTGACCTAGTTTTTTTTYTTCAAGTTCCCAGTTGAAAGCACCATAAGTCCTCAAGAAATCATGAAAATAAAACAATTAGCTATCTCATTAATCATAATTTATTTGATTGAAGAACACTAGTCTTAAAGTCACTTGATGATAACTTAACTATACATGGACAAAATTTTCACAAAATAAACGTCATAACTGCTCTTCTCTGTACATTATAATGAATCTGTAACTGTCAAGTGAAACAAAGCTTTAAACCATGTTTAAGTGAACCCACATCCAGAAAATGGAAGGTGAAGTCACTTCCTGACACGGTAGACTCCTCCTCCTCACCATTCTATCATCCCTGCATTCTGTCATTCAGGGACGACTGATGCTACATCAGTCATGTGTGAATTCCACGCCTAAACCTTTTCTGGAACACTTCCTGTATCATTTTCATTGACACAATGAGACCACTCTTGAGCTGTGTAGCGAAGTCAGACTGTATCTGGGGAGGGGTAGTTTCAGGTGGAGTGATGATGTTGACGCTGGCCACACGGAGGCCATACACAGGCATTTCCACTTTGTCTTTAGTGTTTAAGGACTTAAGGAAATCATGAATGTCATGGATATATTGGAATTAGTGGATATATGGAGGCTTAAATACCCTGACCTATTTTCATCTTGATTACTTTCTTAGGTCATTCTCTCTGGCACCAAAAGTTTAAAAAGTGTTGATAGGCGACAGAATGCGGTCGGATCATCACATAATTGGCATAAATATTACTCTTACAGAATTTCCATGTGGGCGAGGATATAGGA
>NW_019953365.1:0-2569 GCF_002910315.2 Salvelinus sp. IW2-2015
CCCCCCCCACACACCTCTAACATTCTGACATTTGATAGCTTGAATTAATTGGTGTAATCAAATCAATCAAACTTTGTCACATGCGCCGAATACAACAAGTGTAGACCTTTTCGTGAAATGCTTACTTACAGCCCTAACAACAGTGGCAGTTTCAAGAAGAGTTAAGGAAAATAAACTAAAGTAAAACAATTATAAAATGTAACACAATAACATTAATAATGAGGCGTATATAGAGTCCGTGCCAAAAGTTTTGAGAATACAAAAATATGAATTTTCAACAAAGTTGCTGTTCAGTGTCTTAGATATTTTTGTTTAGAATGGTACTATGGAACTGAAGTATAATTACAAGCATTTCATAATTGTCAAAGGCTTTTTATGACCAATTACATGAAGTTGATGCAAAGAGTCAATTATTTGCCTGTGTGAGCCTTTCTTTTTCAAAGACCTCTGCAATCCGCCCTGGCATGCTGTCAATTAACTTATGGGCCACATCCTGACTATGGCGAGCCCATTCTTTGCATAATTTCAATACTTGGAGTTTGTCAGAATTTGTGGGTTTTGTTTGTCCACCCGCCTCTGAGAATTGACCACAAGTTCTCAATGGGATTAAAGGTCTGGGGAATTCCTGGCATGGACCCAATTATCGATGTTTTTGATTCCCCAGTCACTTAGTTATCACCTTTTGCCTTATGGCAAGGTGCTCCATCATGCTGGAAATGCTTGTTCTTCACCAAAACTGCTTCCTGCGATGGTTGGGAGAAGTTGGCTCTTCGGAGGATGTTGTACCATCCTTTATTCATGGCTGTATTCTTAGGCAAAAATTGTGAGTGGTTCTCAGGACCGCTTTACTGTTGGCATGACACAGCGAGGATGGTAGCGTTCACTTGTCTTCTCCGGGACAATCTTTTTTCTGGAACCCAAACAATCGAAAGGGATTCATCAGAGAAAATGACTTTCACCCCAGCTCAGCAGTCCAATCCCTGTACCTTTTTGCAGACGATCAGTCTGTCCCTGATGTTTTTCCTGGGAGAAAGGTGGCTTTTTGCTGCCCTTTTTGACACCAGGCCATTGCTCTAAAGTCTTCACCCTCACAGGCTGTTGCAGATGCACTCACACCTGCCTGCTGCCATTCTCTGAGCAAGCTCTGTACTGGTGGTGCCCGATCCCGCAGCTGATCAACTTTTAGGTAGACGGTCCTGGCGCTTGCTGGACTTCTTGGGGGCCCTGAAGCCTTCTCACAACAATTTACACCGTTTTCTCCTTGAAGTTCTTGATGATCCGATAAATGGTTGATTTAGGTGCAATCTTACTGGCAGCCATATCCTTGCATGTGAAGCCCTTTTTGTGCAAAGCAATGATGATGACATGTGTTTCCTTGCAGGTAACCATGGTTGACAGAGGAAGAACAGTGATTCCAAGCACCACCTTCCTTTTGAAACTTACAGTCTGTTATTTGAACTCAATCAGCATGACAGAGTGATCTCCAGCCTTGTCCTCGTCAACACTCACACCTGTGTTAACTTCTCTAGGATAGGGGGCAGCATTTTCACTTTGAATGAATAGAGTGCCTAGAGTGAACTGCCTCCTACTCTGTCCCAGATGCTAATATATGCATATTATTATTACTATTGGATAGAACACACTCAGAAGTTTCTAAAACTGTTTGAATGATGTCTGTGAGTATAACAGAACTCATATGGTAGGCAAAAACCTGAGAAAAAATCCAAACAGGAAGTGAGAATTCTGAGGCTGGTCGATTTTCAACTCATCGTCTATTCACATCCCAGTAAGATATGGATCTGTTTGCACTTCCTACGCCTTCCACTAGATGTCAACAGTCTGTAGAACGTTGAATGAAGCTTCTACTGTGATGTGGGGCCGGATGGGAGGTGTTTCAGTCAGTGGTCTGGCAGAGAGCCAGTTCCTGGTCACGCGCATTCCACATGATATCGCCTTGCGTTCCATTACTTCTGTAGACACAAAGGAATTCTCCGGTTGGAACGTTATTGAGTATTTATGATAACAACATCCTGAAAATTGATTCTATACTTAGTTTGACAAGTTTTTCGACCTGTAATATAACTTTTTGAAGTTTTCGTACAACGTTCACCTGGACCTGCGCGAGCGTTTGGACATGTGTTAGCAAAAGTAGCTACTTGGACATAATTAATGGACATTATCGAACTAAACAACAATTTATTGTGGAACTAGGATTCCTGGCAGTGCATTCTGATGAAGATCAAAGGTAAGGGAATATTTATGATGTCATTTCGTATTTCTGTTGACTCCAACATGGCAGAGAATTTTTTTTTATATCTGAGCGCCGTCTCAGATTATTGCATGGTTTGCTTTTTCCGTAAAGTATTTTTGAAATCTGACACAGCGGTTGCATTAAGAACAAGTGTATCTTTAATTCTATGTAAAACATGTATCTTTCATCAAAGTTTATGATGAGTATTTCTGTTATTTGGCTCTCTGCAATTTCTCCGGATATTTTGGAGGCATTTCTGAACATGGCGCCAATGTAAACCGAGATTTGTGGATATAAATATGCACATTATCGAACAAA
>NW_019953366.1:0-2569 GCF_002910315.2 Salvelinus sp. IW2-2015
CAAATGGTTTGAGATGCAAAGCACGACAGCCCTCAGCGACTAGTTCCCCCATTGTAGCCTTTGTAATTGATCATTAACGAACATGTGCTCCCAAGCCTCCAGTGGCTCCAAGACCCCAAATAGAGAGCACAGCTGTCTTTCCATTGTACTTATCCATGGAGCCACAAAATAACACAACACTCTGAAGCCGACTGCCTGGCTATGTGCTGGAATTTCTAACGTTTACTTTCCAGGACTTGGAGGAGATGAGTGAAAAAGGTGTTGGACAGTTGACATGTGTAGGAAGCGTGAGGGGCTCACTTTTATGATTTCAAAAAGAATGACTGATTTATGGACATACAGGTGGTTTGTGGCTGATAAAGTTACACAGAGAACTAAAGAGAGTTTAAAGGGACATGTCAGGTCAAACCCATGGAGAATTAGCTGGAGAGTGTTATTATTGCACGGTGCAAACATGGGGAAAGTCATTCAACTACGACTGCTCTTCCTCAAGCCATGTTTGTTATAATACCAATCAGTGGATGTAATAGCTATTTAATCGTGTGGGTAATATTAACATACTATATAAAGGAAGTGTTGATTTTATGTTCATTGAGCCACCAGGCAGTATTTTCTTTATTGCGGAATAATACAATTTGTGAATGCTGCATACTGTACAGCAGCCCATAGCAAATTATTCAGAAATGTCTCCAGAAGCTTGGGTGACACTCCAACAACATAATGTTGAAGTAAATCTAACTTTTAAAAGTTCATATTCTGTTAACTCATAAGCAAATAATGTTGGTGACTCATTCTATATTCGTATTTGTAGCCAAACTATAAATTGGAGGGAAAAAAAGACTTCAAAAACACCACATCAAACTTATCTCAGACTGTTAAAAAATATTTGCTATTTCCTCATAGAGGATGATGTCATATATTTCATATTTTTAATGACCGGTATATGCCCACACCATTCTGTTGTTGGTGTATGCCGACACCATTCCAACACTGAAAATATGCTTTTTAACGTACTTAAAGGGATACTTTGAGATTTTGGCAATGTCTCTGCGTGCAGTTTGAAGAAAGTTGCTAACTAGTGTTAGCGCAATTGCTAACTAGCGTTAGCGTAATGACTGGACGTCTATGTAACCATATAGCATGCTAGCTGTTACCATAGACATCCAGGCATTGTGCTAACGCTAGTTAGCATTGGCTCGCAAAACTACCTCTATCTTCCTTCATACTGGATGCAGAGACATAAACATGGTGTCCCATAGATAAAGGGCTTCTTTGCCAAAATCCCAAATCATCCCTTTGGGAAGAAAAACTATTTAACTCATATTGTAATTAATTATAGGTCATATTTCATAGAAATCTGAAATACTGGACAGTTATTAATTATCCCTTTTGATTAATGCACAAAATGTGTGTTGCAGATCATGCAGTTTCGGGGTTTTGTGTGGTTGCCAATAGAAGTGCCGGCTTTATTATATATTAACAGTGAACAAGTGCTCCACTCATTATCCCATTCACAGCTTCCACTGGTTTTAAGAGCTGCAGAAATGTACCTGTCACAGCAGGAAAAAAAGTTTTTAACATAATGATACATGTATTGTTTTCTCGTGCTCCATCCATATTGAGATGCACGGTTTTTCCCAAGTGGGACCAATGCATCTTTAGGAACACCCCGCGGCACTCCCGTGGCTGATTGGCCTCGTGTTTGCTAATTGTCATAGGAAGTCGAACCGACCGAGAGCGACAAGACGATCAAGAATTTCTCCGGAGAGAATTATCTAACATGCATACAATTGGACTACGATCCAGTAGCATATCAGTCCGCATTCCCAACATGCTCCGAATTTCTCACATAAAACGATGGTTATTAACTCTTCGAGTCGCGAGTCTAAATGCCCTATTGGGCCTCTGAAAGAAGCCACCGCGTTACACAGTCACAGGTTCCATCGCCGATACTCCCCAATCGCGTTTAATGACGGGCGTCCTCTAATTAACGCTAATTACGTCAATGCAGCAACGCATTAGTCGATCTAATCCGTAAGTTACAATTTTCCCGCCTCTTTGAACCTGCGCTGGCGGATATCTCACCCCAAATCACAGATTAAGGACACATTGTTAAGAACGCCAGGCGGCAGTCCAAAGGCTACGCCCCCTCAACGAGTTCCCATTAGGACTGAGAGAGAGATGCCGGGCCTGATCGAACACACCACGCACACAGCCCTTACGGACTGGAATGGGGTGTTGAGGGTAGAAGCGGGGGTTGTGCCCCCCGGCCCCTGAGTTTAATACCCCCCCCGACCAATCACAGAGCCGTTTGCTACTCTTTCATGATCCCTGGTCGTTGAAAAAATGTTGAGCCGTGAAAGAGGTTAGTAAGGGATCTGAAACTTAAACAGGCCTCAGTGGTACTAGCCTGTTGGGATGGATGGGGCCTGAGATGGAGGTGAAGTGTGTTGTGGCTGAGGGCAAGGGAAGGAGAGTCTCTGTTTGAAGGGAGAACACGGGGTGGTGGGAGTTAGTTTGCCTTTGATGTGTTCTCTGTGTGATGCATGTTCTCTGGGCAGGGTTGTTG
>NW_019953367.1:0-2567 GCF_002910315.2 Salvelinus sp. IW2-2015
GAGAGGGAGACACAGAGCCTAGCCTGCTGCTGCAGAAACTAAAGAGCAACATCTCGTAAGTCCCACCCCTCTGTCCACACAGCCACTGCTTAAATCATCAAAATGGACTAAAATATTGTGTAGTATCAGCACCCTCTCCAACATTTATCTCATGCCATTTATCTCATACAGCTTATCCATCAGTGTCATTAGAAAGTCTGCAGAAATGTGTTTGTAATAGCTGTTTCTTTTCGCAGTAAGAATGTACAGGGCAAAGTGGACGTTATCCTGGTGAGTGCCAATACATCTTTGGTATTGCTCTGTGTATGAATTGCCTTGTCTATGAATGACCCAGATTGTATCCTATGTCTCTCCTACACACAGCAAGATGTGCAGCGCTTCTCTGACAACGACAAACTCTACCTTTACCTCCAGCTGCCTTCTGGCCCCAGTTCAGGGGAGAAAAGGTGAGCATCATTATCATCAGCATTCACTCTGGGTCTAGCACTCTATGATTGTCCTCCTGGAGGGACATATTTGTGGCTCTTCAGATGACTGAAGAGGCTGATGTATGACCCACAAATCCCACTGAAGAGGCCAGTGTGTGTGTTGATAGTGGTTGATGTTTAGCCTCTCCTTTCGTTGTTGCCTCTTGTCCTCAGTGGCACGGTGGAGGTATTTTTCATGATGTGCAGCCCTACCGTGGATGGCCTTCCTCCATTTTGTTTTATTTCCATTCAGTCCATTAGAGATACATTAGGTGTCATGCAAGCAAGCGTTGCCGCAGTGGTCCATCCAGAGGGGGGTGCATTGTACCTACCTGCTGGTGGTTTAAGTTTAGTTTTGATCTGGATGTTATCGTGTGCGTTTGAGATGCAGAGATTCAACAGACCATGCAGATCTATGTATCTCGAACATGCACGCATCTCCAAATTCCCCAAACTCTTTTTCTCAGTCTGGCAATGGCCCCGCTGGCACAACTTAGGCGGTGGTGTATTTCTGCATCGATGTCAGCTTTGGAGGAGAGAACACTGCCAAGGTAAGGGAAGAGGTCCACGTTTTCATGGGTGTTATTGTCAACATGTATACAAAGCTCAATAACCCAGTCACATACTGACTTCCCCCCCATAACACTTTACACTTAAAATGATTCATAAATGCTATTATAAGTAGTTTATAAACTAAATTATTTAGTTAATAGTTTATAAATCTGTTATAAACAGTTGACACAATTATTGACATTTTGTGATTGTTATTTAATTGCTTGCCAAAATGTGAGTGCATATTGATTATTATTATTTTTGCCAGTGCAGCAATGCATGTTTGAGCTGGAATAAAACAGCAGCAACATGAACCTTGTGCTGGCTTTTCATCTTTCTTTTTGGGGGGGAGGGGGCCAGCACCGGTTGGGGATGTGTATATCTCCTCCTTCGATTTTTTAATTTTTTAATGTTCACCGCCTTAACTTGTTTCAAAATGTCTACATTGAACTGTCCCTTTCTTTCCCGCCACAAGAAAAAATATATTTTTATCAGCAAAACATGGCTGCTGAGATGTACTTCTTTGCTTTGTTTGTCCTGAGCAGCAGCAGCAGTGACCCCAGCTCCTTCAACACAGCTGACCAGCTGCACACCTGCAACTGGATCCGCAGCCACCTGGAGGAGCACGCAGACACCTGCCTGCCCAAGCAAGACGTCTACGAGACATACAAGTAAGTTCATGTCATGAGGCACAGCTGTGACTGTGAATTACAAATCTACTCATGAACCCGGACTACCTGGACATCAATAAGAAATACTCGTTTTAGTTTTCCGTTTCAAACGCTTTGCTACGGTGTGCCCTAATGAAAACAACCCAGCTAATGTTATGATCTCTTACACTCTCATCCCCCAGGAGATACTGTGAAAACCTGCAGCACCGGCCTCTGAGCGCTGCCAACTTTGGGAAGATCATCCGTGACATCTTCCCCAACATCAAAGCCCGGAGGCTCGGTGGCAGGGGACAGTCCAAATATCCTTTCAGTCTGTCACGAGGTTGTTTTGGGAGGCCCTTTAAACATTTGAACGCAATTTTACTTTTGTTTGCCACAACTGCATTGACACCTGTAAATTAAATATTCTGGATGGAATTCAGGGATTCACCCATACTTCACTGCATCCTATTTGCATCCTATATGGGAAATGTGGATAGAATGATGCCACGGAGTACAAAGGATCAAAAAGTATTACCATAATCTATTGATAAGTGGAGAGGGTGGGGTTCCCCTTTCTGTCTACAGTTATTCCTTAACTCCTCCGCTGACACGTATTGTTATAGTGGAATCCGCAGGAAGACGGTGCTAAACATGCCACTGTTGCCAAACCTGGACCTGAAAAACGACCCGGTATGTATGACTAGCCAACTGGACTTCCTGGTTAGATGATAGCACACTACCATTGCTTTTGCTATAGCTAAGTGCAAAAATGACTGTCAGTAGTGATTTACGGCTGTACGTCCATGTAGTCGGAGCTGACGGAGCTGGTGCAGACCTACAAGCAAGAGGTGACGGAGGCGGCTTGTGAGCTCATCTGTGATTGGGCCCAGAAGAT
>NW_019953368.1:0-2567 GCF_002910315.2 Salvelinus sp. IW2-2015
GAGAGGGAGACACAGAGCCTAGCCTGCTGCTGCAGAAACTAAAGAGCAACATCTCGTAAGTCCCACCCCTCTGTCCACACAGCCACTGCTTAAATCATCAAAATGGACTAAAATATTGTGTAGTATCAGCACCCTCTCCAACATTTATCTCATGCCATTTATCTCATACAGCTTATCCATCAGTGTCATTAGAAAGTCTGCAGAAATGTGTTTGTAATAGCTGTTTCTTTTCGCAGTAAGAATGTACAGGGCAAAGTGGACGTTATCCTGGTGAGTGCCAATACATCTTTGGTATTGCTCTGTGTATGAATTGCCTTGTCTATGAATGACCCAGATTGTATCCTATGTCTCTCCTACACACAGCAAGATGTGCAGCGCTTCTCTGACAACGACAAACTCTACCTTTACCTCCAGCTGCCTTCTGGCCCCAGTTCAGGGGAGAAAAGGTGAGCATCATTATCATCAGCATTCACTCTGGGTCTAGCACTCTATGATTGTCCTCCTGGAGGGACATATTTGTGGCTCTTCAGATGACTGAAGAGGCTGATGTATGACCCACAAATCCCACTGAAGAGGCCAGTGTGTGTGTTGATAGTGGTTGATGTTTAGCCTCTCCTTTCGTTGTTGCCTCTTGTCCTCAGTGGCACGGTGGAGGTATTTTTCATGATGTGCAGCCCTACCGTGGATGGCCTTCCTCCATTTTGTTTTATTTCCATTCAGTCCATTAGAGATACATTAGGTGTCATGCAAGCAAGCGTTGCCGCAGTGGTCCATCCAGAGGGGGGTGCATTGTACCTACCTGCTGGTGGTTTAAGTTTAGTTTTGATCTGGATGTTATCGTGTGCGTTTGAGATGCAGAGATTCAACAGACCATGCAGATCTATGTATCTCGAACATGCACGCATCTCCAAATTCCCCAAACTCTTTTTCTCAGTCTGGCAATGGCCCCGCTGGCACAACTTAGGCGGTGGTGTATTTCTGCATCGATGTCAGCTTTGGAGGAGAGAACACTGCCAAGGTAAGGGAAGAGGTCCACGTTTTCATGGGTGTTATTGTCAACATGTATACAAAGCTCAATAACCCAGTCACATACTGACTTCCCCCCCATAACACTTTACACTTAAAATGATTCATAAATGCTATTATAAGTAGTTTATAAACTAAATTATTTAGTTAATAGTTTATAAATCTGTTATAAACAGTTGACACAATTATTGACATTTTGTGATTGTTATTTAATTGCTTGCCAAAATGTGAGTGCATATTGATTATTATTATTTTTGCCAGTGCAGCAATGCATGTTTGAGCTGGAATAAAACAGCAGCAACATGAACCTTGTGCTGGCTTTTCATCTTTCTTTTTGGGGGGGAGGGGGCCAGCACCGGTTGGGGATGTGTATATCTCCTCCTTCGATTTTTTAATTTTTTAATGTTCACCGCCTTAACTTGTTTCAAAATGTCTACATTGAACTGTCCCTTTCTTTCCCGCCACAAGAAAAAATATATTTTTATCAGCAAAACATGGCTGCTGAGATGTACTTCTTTGCTTTGTTTGTCCTGAGCAGCAGCAGCAGTGACCCCAGCTCCTTCAACACAGCTGACCAGCTGCACACCTGCAACTGGATCCGCAGCCACCTGGAGGAGCACGCAGACACCTGCCTGCCCAAGCAAGACGTCTACGAGACATACAAGTAAGTTCATGTCATGAGGCACAGCTGTGACTGTGAATTACAAATCTACTCATGAACCCGGACTACCTGGACATCAATAAGAAATACTCGTTTTAGTTTTCCGTTTCAAACGCTTTGCTACGGTGTGCCCTAATGAAAACAACCCAGCTAATGTTATGATCTCTTACACTCTCATCCCCCAGGAGATACTGTGAAAACCTGCAGCACCGGCCTCTGAGCGCTGCCAACTTTGGGAAGATCATCCGTGACATCTTCCCCAACATCAAAGCCCGGAGGCTCGGTGGCAGGGGACAGTCCAAATATCCTTTCAGTCTGTCACGAGGTTGTTTTGGGAGGCCCTTTAAACATTTGAATGCAATTTTACTTTTGTTTGCCACAACTGCATTGACACCTGTAAATTAAATATTCTGGATGGAATTCAGGGATTCACCCATACTTCAATGCATCCTATTTGCATCCTATATGGGAAATGTGGATAGAATGATGCCACGGAGTACAAAGGATCAAAAAGTATTACCATAATCTATTGATAAGTGGAGAGGGTGGGGTTCCCCTTTCTGTCTACAGTTATTCCTTAACTCCTCCGCTGACACGTATTGTTATAGTGGAATCCGCAGGAAGACGGTGCTAAACATGCCACTGTTGCCAAACCTGGACCTGAAAAACGACCCGGTATGTATGACTAGCCAACTGGACTTCCTGGTTAGATGATAGCACACTACCATTGCTTTTGCTATAGCTAAGTGCAAAAATGACTGTCAGTAGTGATTTACGGCTGTACGTCCATGTAGTCGGAGCTGACGGAGCTGGTGCAGACCTACAAGCAAGAGGTGACGGAGGCGGCTTGTGAGCTCATCTGTGATTGGGCCCAGAAGAT
>NW_019953369.1:0-2566 GCF_002910315.2 Salvelinus sp. IW2-2015
AGTGCAGATTTGGTTAAATATTTTCATGGCTTTGGGGGTAGAAGCTGTTCAGGGTCCTGATGGTGCCAGAATTGGTATCTCTTGTTGTGCAGAGAGAACAGTCTATGACTTGGGTGGCTGGAGTCTTTGACCATTTTTAGGGCCTTCCTCTGACACCGCCTGGTATAGAGGTCCAGAATGGCATGGAGCTCGGCCCCAGTGATGTACTGGGCCATACGCACTACCCTCTGTAGCCGTTTGCGGTCGAATGTCAAGCAGTTGCCATACCAAGCGGTGATGCAGCCAGTCAAGATGCTCTCAAGGGTGCAGCTGTAGAACAGGATCTGAGGGCCCATGCCAAGTCTTGGTACACTTAAAAGCAGAACAATTTATAAATAGTTCCCCACACTTGTTTGCTTTGAATTTCTTCTGTGTAATGTCTTCATGAACACACTAGAATTTAAAGTGTTATTCACCTGTCCCCATGGGACGACCATTTGAAGAACCCTTTTGGTTTCCATGTAGAACCCTTTTGGTTTCCATGTAGAACCCTTTTCACAGAGAGTTCTACCTGGAACCCAAAAGGGTTCTTTAAATGGTTATCCTATGGGGACAGCCAAAATACCCTTTTGGAATGCTTTTTTCTAAGAGTGCAGTTARACAATATTCTAATTATTTAGGGAACGTCATGCAACAGACTTGTGCATTGTGATTGAAATGTGTGCTTTAGGGTTATATCGTCTCAAGACAATTCATCTTTACTTTTGTAAAAGTCAAGTAACTGAATCTTCTTTCGTGCAACGCAACCATGTTCTTTTGTTTTGTTCTTTGTGGAAAGACAAAAGGAAATGATGGTGTGTGTTCCATGATTAATTGTCTGAGTCAGGAGATCAGTATTCAGACTCATCTCTAACAATGACACTGCAGTATTTCCGGTTTCTGAACACTTGGACTAAAATAGAGTCTTGTTTTTGCAGGCTGATATCTAAGACGAGGATTGCAGGGCCGTTCCACGAGTCCCTTTTGCATCACTTTGATACTGTTGGTTTAAATTGTGCACCAATATTGAATTTGAAAAGCTTGTTATGTGATATGATCTTGTCCTTAATGTCGGGAGAAAGCTGAGAGAACAGAAGTGGTGTTGGTGAGTTTGGTTCAACCTAGGTGTGATCAACATGTGCTTCTCCTCTCCTTTTTCTATTGACTTTCATCCCCAGACAAACACATCTAGTCTATTTGCAGTTACCACGTGTTGTTGSAGTGAGTCGATTGTGTTATTATCTTCAAGGTAATGTTGAAGTGTTGGATATGTTTACTTTATTGAACTGAATCTTGATTAGGGTTGGATCAAAACACTATTGCTACACAGCCCTCAAACTCAACTCTGGACCTCCAAGACAGTTCCGCTGCATTGTTTCACTGTTCCCCTGTAATCAGGGACTGATTTAGACCTGGGACACCAGGTGTGTGCAATTAGTTATTAGGTAGAACAGAAAACCAGCAGGCTCCAGACCTCATAGGGTCAGAGTTGAGTACCCTGATCTACAGTATATAGCTCTGAATGATCTGTTTTCCTTCACAAACTGTTGAAGTCCCTGTATAACATATACCCTCTTTTTGAAAAGAATTAAAGGCTGCCTTGCTCGGTGTTTACACTGGACTACCACCTGTTCAATGATCTTTACCTACAATGATGCAGACCTAACTGGCGTCAATGCACGATTTCCGCCAAAGTCATCAGATGCATTTTTTAACAGTTCAAATTCATCTCTCTCATAGGTAGAGAATCCTGTTGCTTTGGCTGTGCAGCCCCGTGTTCCTTCCTGCCACTGCAGTCAGTGCTCCAGAGCTTTGCACATAGCAGTTAACTTTACTCATTAGCATTTCTATATTAGTCTCTTCTCCTCCAAGCATTGTCCTCAGTGTCCACTCTGCACCTTTATCTCTCAATAACCTCCACCCACATAGGATAGACACACACACACACACACACACACACACACACACACACACACACACACAGCTGGGCCATTTACCACAGACAGTTAGTTACCTTGCCCACACCCCCGCTTAATAGAAAGAGCAATCTCCATGTCCACTCTCTTTCTTTCTCTCTCTCCACACATACACACACATACACACACACACACACACACGCTTTGAGCAGCGTTTGCTCAGTTGATGTGATGACTTGTCACTCGGCCTCCCTTGTTGTCTAACCAAGGGTCTCAGCTTATCTTCAGCCATTTAGTTTGGCTTTAATGGGGACAAGGCAGGATACTTGCGGACATGGAGACAAGGCAGAAGGTTACTGGAACGACGCAGCATACTGGGTAATGGGACGAGCAGCATGTACTGGTTAATGGACGAGGCCAGAGGTACTGAGGGACATGGAGACGAGCAGGACTGGACATGGAGACAAGGCAGGCTCGTTTACTGGGGACATGACAAGGCAGGGTACTGGGGGACATGGAGACAAGCAGATACGGGGGACATGGGAGGACAAGGCAGGATACTGGGTTAATGGGGACGAGGCAGGGGTACTGGGGGACATGGAGACGAGAGATACTGGAAACAGGGAGACGAG
>NW_019953370.1:0-2565 GCF_002910315.2 Salvelinus sp. IW2-2015
TAGGCCGGGTCACCCTCCATACCAACCACCATCAACCTTTCAACTGGTGGGGAAAAACAAGCGAGACGATCCATTCCCTGCTAATTGAGTCTCGAAGGTTCCCGTGATATTGAGATTCTCTTGGTCAGCGACAACAATCCCCTATTGACTGGTCTACTGGTGCCATGTTGACTGGAGCTCCGTTCTCACACACATTGCCTGAAGTCAGTTCTCCCTGCTTCCAAGATCATTAGACCCCTGTGCCTGTAACGTCTCTGTTGCCCCGTACCCTCACATATACTTCCTTACTTTTCACGTGTCTCCGATGTAAACCCATGTCTCAACACCCTTTGGTCTCTGCAATTTGGGTCTCTACTTGTATGTGATAAATACATTACGGAAAAAAGAATGAACAGCACCGTCAGAAATCAGCTCAATGTAATTGAAGAAATCATTGAATCTCACCCTTCTGGGAAAATTGAAAAACTCTAAACAAACAACAACACTAAAGAATTATCTCTCCAAAATGGAGATGTAGGATAAACACTTCTCCAATTTTGGGGGATCAATAACAAAGAACAACAGAAAAACAATACATGATCAAATAACAAATCTTAGATCACATTAAGAACTACCAACCCACTGGATTCTCAATTACATTTGCTATGAAACTAAGGAAAAATACAACCCTCCAACCCAAAAAGGCTGTGGTGTTCGTGGTATCCTCAAATGAATTAATAAAATATACAGACCACAAAATCCAATTGGCAAAACTTAAAACTCTGTAACATCATCTAGCTCTGGCATCTTCCAAATATTTGAAACCAAGGGCTGATCACCCATCACACAAAGTGGGAAGACAATTGACCCCAATAACTACAGTATTGGGAATATGCGGCCAACGCAAATCTTTGGAAAAATCTCTGCATTATCTAACAAAGACTGAGGAAATTCTTACGACAGACACGACACGTCTTCTGCACACCTAGATTGACAACAAACAAACCAAAACAATGGTTTCATGTATCATGCTTTGTTCGATTTCAAAAAAGCTTTTGAACTAATTTGGCACAAGGGTCTGCCCTATAACAAATTGATGGAAAGTGGTGTTGGGGGAAAAACATACGGCATTATAAAATCCAATGTACACTAACAACAGTGTGCTGTTACATTGGCAAAAAAGTCACACACATTTCTTTCCACAGGGCGGGGGGGGGGGGGGGGGGGGGGCGGGGGGGGGGGCAGGGATTGGCGAGGGCACTAGAACAGTCTGCAGAACCCGGCCTCACCCTACTAGAATCTGAAGTCAAATATCTACTGTTTGCTGATGGTGCTTCTGTCCCCAACCAAGGGGGGCCTAGATCTTCTGCACAGATTCTGTCAGACCTGGGCCCTGACAGTAAATCTCAGTAAGACAAAAATAATGGTGTTCCAAAAAAGGTCCAGTTGCCTG
The DNA here is from genome assembly GCF_002910315.2 of Salvelinus sp. IW2-2015. Lineage (NCBI taxonomy): Eukaryota > Metazoa > Chordata > Actinopteri > Salmoniformes > Salmonidae > Salvelinus > Salvelinus sp. IW2-2015. The sequence goes on from NW_019953370.1 coordinate 1,433, forward strand.
GACCATGAATACAAATTCCATCTAGACACTGTTGCCCTAGAGCACACAAAAAACTATACATATCTCGGCCTAAACCTCAGCGCCACAGGTAACTTCCACAAAGCTTTGTACGTGCTAAGAGACAAGGCAAGAAAATCCTTCGATGCCTTCAAAAGGAACATAAAATTCAACATACCAATTAGGATCTGTCTAAAGATATTTGAATCAGTTATGGAACACATTGCCCTTTATGGTTGTGAGGTCTGAGGTCCGCTCACCAACCAATAATTCACAAAATGGGACAAACATCAAATTGAGACTTTGCAAAATTCTGCAGAAATATCCTCCATGTACAACGTAAAACACAAAATAATGCATGCAGAGCAGAATTAGGCTGATGCCCACTAATTATCAAAATCCAGAAAAGAGCAGTTAAATTCTACAACCACCTAAAAGGAAGCGATTCCCAAACCTTCCATAACAAAGCCATCAACTACAGAGAGATGAACCTGGAGAAGAGTCCCCTAAGCAAGCTGGTCCTGGGGCTCTGTTCACAAACACAAACAGACCCCACAGAACTCCAGGAGAGCAACACAATTAGACCCAACAAAATCATGAGAATACAAAAAGATTATTACTTGACACATTGGAAAGAATTTACTAAAAAAAATGAGCAATTGAGAACGCTATTTGGTCCTAAACAGAGAGTACACAGTAGCAGAATACCTGACCACTATGACTGACCCAAAAAGGAGGACATATTTGACTATGTACAGACTCAGTGAGCATAGCCTTGCTATGGAGAAAGTTCCTCTGGCTAGTGTCTGTGTTCTTTTGCCATTCTTAATCTTTTATTTTTTTGGCCAGTCTGAGATATGCATTTTTTTTCGCAACTCTGCCGCCAATGTGATGGGTAAAGTGAAAGGCCAGCAACACTCGGTATTATTGCCTGGAAGGCCAGCATCCCGGAGTCGCCTCTTCACTGTTGACGTTGAGACTGGTGTTTTGCTGGCACTATTTAATGAAGATACCAGTTGAGGACTTGTGAGGTGTCTGTTTCTCAAACTAGACACTCTAATGTACTTGTCCTCTTGCTCAGTTGTGCACCGGGGCCTCCCACTCCTCTTTCTATTCTGGTTAGGGCCAGTTTGTGC
>NW_019953371.1:0-2564 GCF_002910315.2 Salvelinus sp. IW2-2015
TCATGTGCCTTTTTCTCAGGAGTGACTTGTCTGGTCACTCTCCCATCAAACCCAGATTGGTCAAGTGCTGTAGACTTGTTCTCCCATCTCAGCCAAGGAACTCTGTAGTGTTGTCATTGGGTTGTTGGTTACCTCACTGAACAAGATCCTCCTTGCCCGGTTGCTCAGTTTGGTCGGACGGCTAGGCAGTCTGAGTAGTTCTATTTTTTTTCAATTTCCCAATTATGGAGAACACTGCTCTTGGAAACTTTAAACAACAGAAATTGTTTTATACCTTTCCCCAGATATGACTAATCACAATTCTCTCAGATCTAGGGACTTGGACTTCACTGTAGTTTCTGCTCTGACATGCGCTGTCAACTGTGGGACCTTATACTGTACAGACAGGTGTTACTTTCTAAATCATAAAACAATTGCATTGGCTACAGGTGGAATCCAATCAAGTTGTAGAAACAGCTCAACTATGATCAAAGGAAATTGGATGCTCAATTTGGAGTGTCATAGTAAAGGGGTGTGAATATATTTCTGAAAACRTTTTCACTGTCATTATTAGTTAGTGTGTAGATGGGTGAGGGGAAACTTAATTTAATTCAGGCTGTAACAATGTGGATTAAGTCTGAAGGCCCATCCTCTTCTAGATAATGAGATGGATCCTCTGAGGGTGTTTTCACAGTCCTCTTCAGAGGACTGAGATCAGTTCTTTTAAAGTGAACTCTTGAGGGGGATTTTTTTGGGGGAAAATAGCTGTTCTCTGTATTCACACTGCCCTTGACATTGAATTAGGACTCAACTCTTTTGCCAGTTCACTTTATTTATTTTTTAGGTCAGTCCTCTTTGCATTCACACTGCTATGTTTAGAAAGGAACATCCACTCGTGGTTTGTACAAAGTGCAGGTCAAGTCATTCCGTCAGAACGTGTTATCGGACAGCTATATATAAACCTACTTATATGTTGCATGCTAATAGATTCCAATCAGAAGATACTATTAACATTGGCAACAATACATAGAGTAACTGCAGATGCTGTAATTTGGGTATACAATTTTCAAACTAGGCTACTGCCCCTTTAAGAGCTAGAATTGATTTTGTAGCCTGTTCTGATTCTCACACTATTCAAACCATTTTGGACAACAATTCTGCGTGTGAGGGGAAGCAGTGTTGTAGTAGTCTATTCCCACACCACCCAACCTGGTGAGCTTTGTGTTCACATTGCCCTAAAAAAGGGAACTGGACTGAGGAATTCAAGCGAACCGAACTCGAGATGGTCTCAGTTCGGTTAACTTTTGAGAGGTCTGAGTTCCTTTGGCGTGTTCACACTGGACAAAAAAATTAAGGGAACAGGCAGAGTTCACAAATTGTCTGAAAGGGACCCAGTGTGAAAACACCCGTAAGACAATATTGAGATGGAGGCAGGTAGTGTGATTGTTTTAGCCTGGGATTCAATCCGATCACAGGTAAGACATTGCAGCTTTTAGGTAATGTAACCACGGTAAATGGTGCATAGTTCAATTGGAAATTGMCTGTAAAAGCTGCAACGTCTATTACCCACAATCGGATTGCATCCTGACCCCTAGGGCTGTATTCAATCAGATCCGCTTTAGATCGTCCTCGTCGTGGCTCAATAGACTTAGTGCATTCTGATCCAGCATTTAGATATGAAGCATTATTCACACTTTAGTTAAGCACTGTTTCTCTGATAGTGTCTAATATTGCTTTAGCTCAACTTCTCTGCGGCCAAGGTAATTGGTAGCTTTCCAATACTAAGTAGAAGCAACTGGGCAAAGTCTTTCCTCGTCTTTGCTGTGCACAGTCAGTGTTACTTCCTATGATGGACTCAGAATGTAATGCTCATTAGAGCTAGGTGAGGAATTGTTTGACTAAATCTGAAATTCTTTCCTCTGTTAGGACTTCGGCAACCTGTCGAACCTGCAGGTCACCCAGCCTACCGTTGGAATGAACTTCAAAACACCCAGGGGAGTTTAGACACGTTTCATATCTCTGTCAATAAAGAGAAGTGGAAAGGAAGCACTGTAGCGGTCTCTTTTGCAAGGTCACAATATCTTACTCTAAGGCTGGGATTCAATCAGAACAAATGTTAACCAGCAATAGCAGACCTCCCTTGTGGCTCAGTTGGTAGAGCATGGTGCTTGCTATGCCAGGGTTTGTGGGTTTGATTCCCACACAGGACTAGTATGAAAAGGGAAAACAAATCATTATGCACTCACTATGCATAAGTCGCTCAGGATAAGTGTCTGTTAAATGACTCATATAGAAATAAAGTGGTCGGGAGGAAGAAGTGTGTTGGAGCCGTCAAATCATTGAGCAGCTGCTCTTGCAATCGTCACGCTTCGCCCCACTGTCGTTAAGGTTCGGAATGAGAAAGTGTAGGATACATAGAAATAATATACTCACATTGAAAATTAGGATTCATGGGATCTTCTGTTAATTCGACTCCGTACAGGCCAATAGCAATGTCCGCTTTAGGTGTAATGCCAGGAGCCGCTTGTGGATTTGACAGCTAAAGCAGTTCCACTTCCGAAACAACCGCTATGTGGATGTCGGCT
>NW_019953372.1:0-2564 GCF_002910315.2 Salvelinus sp. IW2-2015
AGCCCAGTAAAAGGATGCATAGATAGGGGACCCGGGGTCGCTGTAAACAGTGATAGATAAAAGACGAAGGGACAAATGCTAAACTTACTCTAAGAACTTCTTGGGTCTGTCCTTTTAAATTAAAGTCCAACTATAAAAAAACTATTTTCGTGTAGTGGTCGGACGGCCGTCTTGACAGGAGAGGCTTCTCAGTATACATGTCACCTATCACAGCTACGATGAAGGGCCCGCCTCTCTCAGCACCAGCGTTATTTACTGTACACTTCTGATGTGGGAATGGACAACGCTCCTCTCTTCTTCAAACCCGTGATTAATGTTTATGCTGAAGTGAGAACAGGCTGTTAGAGACGTCATTTTTACGATTTCAGCTATTGATCGAGATTCCGAAGAAAACTCAAAGATGACATATGCATTATTAGATAAAAGTGTTCCAATATCATCATCTGTAAATATAAACTCGGATACTGGAGATATAATCAGTCTGCAGTCTTTTAACTATGAGGAGATACAAACTTTCCAGTTTAAAGTTCAGGCCACAGACTCTGGTGTTCTCCACTCAGCAGCAACGTGACTGTGAACGTTTTTATCCTGGATGAGAATGACAACAGTCCTGGGATTCTCGCGCCCTATTCTGAACACGGCTCCGTAACACTGAGAACGTTCCCTATTCTGCTGAAGCGGGCTACTTGTGGCCAAGATCAGGGCTGTAGACTCGACTCTGGCTACAATGCGCTGCTTCTTATCACATCTTTGAGCCCAAGGGAACCAACCTCTTCCGAATCGGAACCAGCACTGGGGAACTAAGGACTAAGGGAGAATGAGTGACAATGACCTGAAAACTCACCCGTTGGTCGTGTTGGTTTCTGATAACGGAGAACCCTCACTGTCAGCGACTGTGTCTATTGATGTAGTGGTGGTTGAAAGTACAGGTGAAATCCAGACTCAATTCAGAAATGTGCCGAGAAAGGAGGAGAACTTCTCTGATTTGAACCTGTATTTGCTGATCGCCATTTCCTCGGTGTCAGTGATATTTTTACTGAGCCTCATCAGTTTAATAGCAGTAAAATGCCACAGGACAGAGGACAGTTTCAGAAGGTACAGCGCCCCAGTGATCACCACACACCCTGACGGAAGCTGGTCTTACTCTAAATCTACTCAGCAGCATGACGTGTGTTTCAGCTCAGACACACTGAAGAGTGACGTAGTGGTTTTCCCCGCTCCGTATCCACCTGCAGATGCAGAACTGATCAGTATTAACGGAAATGACACGTTTAACAGAACTCAGACATTACCCCACAAAGAGAAGGTAAGAATTACAGTTCAGTGAACGAAATGTGTGCCGTAATGACTCCATTATATGTCTTCTATAGGTCCTTATGACATTGTTATTTTCTTTTTTTGTCACTCATTTAAATGATCATTGTAATACTGGACATTTCAAAGTTTTCACCTGTTGTAAAATCGGCTTACTATTTGCGTGCGGTGAAGAAGCTGCAGGCCTTGCTGTCCATGGTTCTGAAAAGCACCACGTCCTTTAACTGTTAAACTGTAGGCCTATGAACATTGTAAATTGTTTGTGTATGTTTAGTACAGACCCTAATCATGTTGATCAGATCTCACCAAGGTCATAATTTGGTCATCTTGTGGTCACTAACCTTTTGGGGGGAGATTACTGTGTTTGGTCTCCACTTCCACAGAAATATTTGATTGTTTTTATATATCCACACGGTATCGCTATCCGCTCACGCAGGATAAAGCCTCGCTCGCCGTGCGAGGCTCCGCCCTACACAGGAGCATTGGTCGTTGTTGAAAAAAAAAGGCTTTGTTCGGGTGAGCAGCAGAACACCGTGGCTCTCGTCTGGTTCTGTTTTGGTTTACGCATCTATGCGGGTGATAGCCTCTGTTCTTCACATAATGTTTCGTTAACGGAATACCGACACAATGACTCACAAATGGGTTATGTTTCCTTCGCGGATGTACTATCTCCTCCCGTTATGTCATCTTTGGAGTATCGCGTCAGCACAGATCGTCTACTCCATATCAGAGGAATCTAACCAGGGCACTGTTGTTGGACATTTGGCGAAGGATTTGCATCTAGACGTGCAGCAACTTGAATATCGTGGGTTTAAGATATCCGGACCCAATCAGAGGTATTTTGATGTAAATAAAACAACTGGAATTCTGTCCGTGAGAGAGAGAATAGACAGAGACGAGCTCTGTGCTAGGAGCACGAAGTGTTGGTTAGAACTGGAAGCCATTGTGAATTTGCCATTGAATCTATACAGATTTGAAGTGAATGTTTTGGATATAAATGACAACTCGCCGTCGTTTAGGTCCTCTAAAACATATTTGAATGTATCTGAATCTGCATTTCCAGGGGAGAGATTTCCGTTGGAAAGCGCCTACGACACGGATGTAGGGACTAACTCAGTAAACAGCTACATCCTGAGCGCGAATGAACACTTCTCCCTGGATGTACAGAGCGGTGGAGAGCAGAGTGTGTCTGCTGAGTTAGTGCTGCAGAAAGCTTTAGACCGAGAGAAACAGCCCGTTATCCAGCTCAC
>NW_019953373.1:0-2560 GCF_002910315.2 Salvelinus sp. IW2-2015
TAAGTAACTATATTTTTTTAATGGTAGCTTAGTGTAGCTTAACTTCTTCCAGCGTGAAGTAATTGCTAGCTTGTTAAACTATATTTTCAGATAGCTTCCCCAAAACTGACTCGTAAATTGCTTTGGATTAAAGTCTCTAACATGGTATTTCAAAGTGAGTATTTCCTGTACTACTACTGTACTTCTGCATTGATCTAAAAATACCCAATTTCTACGACAAAAGGTAAGTGATCCTTTTTACAGTTAAACACAAAGATGACTTGGCGATAAAGGAAGACGATTAGTTGGATTACTTTGCCCTTCTCCTTCGTCTCCTTTCAGTCGGAATGACCTTATTTAACTTTAGGTTCCCTTTCCCCACCGCTCGGCTTATAGCATAAGGAGTTATGTCAATGGCCTCATAATGGACGCAGTGAATCCACGAACGTATAAGGCAAATTACGATCGACAAACCAGGGAAAATAAACCAGAATATTAGACGCCCATTGTAAATTATTTAATAAATAGACAGGCAGAAACACCGCTGCCTCTCAGTAGAGTCTCATTCCACAGCATAGAACTAGGAATATAGAAAACAATAATTGGAATAAGAACTGATCCAACGAATCATAACTTAATCTTATGGTCTCCAGATCACCCCAGCCGTATAGCATTATACATCAACCATCAAATCAAATTGTAGTGTTTGTGCTCACATACGGCGCCGAGACTAACAGCTGTAGACTCTAACAGTGGAAATGCCATTACTTATACAGCCCCTTAACAAGCAATGCAGCTTTTAAGACAAAATAGTCCAAAAATAAATAAATAAATAAAAGTAACAACATTATTAAAGAGCAGCAGTAGCAGTAAAATAACAATAGCGAGGCTATATACAGGGGGTACTGGTACAGAGTCAATGTGCGGGGGCACCGGTTAGTCGAGGTAATTGAGGTAATATATACATGTAGGTATAGATATTAAAGGGACTTATGCATAGACAATAACAGAGTAGCAGCAGTGTAAAATAATGGGGGGGCAATGCAAATAGTCTGGGTAGCCATTTGATTAGATGTTGAGACTTTGGGGTAGAAGCTGTTTAGAAGCCTCTTGGAAATAGACTATATGTGGTGTTAGAGGCTGGAAATACACGCTATTCTCCTGGATGTGGTGTCAGGCGCTGGAAATACATGCTACTCCCTCGATGTGGTTGGCTGGGAGCTGGAAAAAAATGCTATTTCATTGGATGTGGTGGACTAAAAAGCTGGACAAACATGCTACTCTCCTGGATGTGGCGGGCTAGGAGCTGGAAATAAATTATACTCCCCTGGGTGTGGTGGGCTAAGGAGCTGGAAATACATGCTACTCCCCTGGATGTGGTGTCAGGAGCTGGAAATACATGCTACACTCCAAGATGCAGTGGGCTAGGGAGCTGGAAATACATGCTACTGCCCTGAATGTGGTGTGCTAGGGAGCTGGAAATACATGCTAATCTCCTGGATGTGATGTCAGGGGCAGGAAAAACATGCTGCTTTCCTTGATATGGTGTCAGGGGCTGGAAATACATGCTATTCCCTGGTTGTGGTGGGCTAGGGAGCTGGAAATGCATGCTACTCTCCTGGAAGTGGTTGGCTAGGGAGCTGGAAGTACATGCTTTTATCCTTGATGTGGTGTCAGGGGCTGGAAATACATGCTACTATTTTGGATGTGGTGTCAGACCTGGAAATACATACAACTCCCCTGGATGTGGTGGGATACGGAGATTGAAATACATGCTACTCCCCTGGATGTGGTGGGATAGGGAGATTGAAATACATGCTACTCTCCTGCATGTGGTGGGCTAAAGAGCTGGAAATACATGCTACTCTCCTGAATATGGTGGGCTAGGGAACTGGAAATACACGCTACTCTCCTGGATGTAGTGTCAGTGGCTGAAAATACATGTTACTCTCCTGAATATGGTGGGCTAGGGAACGGAAAATACATGCCACTCTCCTGGATGTGGTGGACTTGGGAACTGGAAATACATGCTACTCCCCTAGATGTGGTGGAGTAGGGAGCTGGAAAAACATGCAACTCCCCTGGATGTGGTGGGATAGGGAGATGGAAATACATGCTACTCTCCTGGATGTCGTGGGCTAAAGAGCTGGGAAAACATGCAACTCCCCTGGATGTGGTGGGATAGGGAGATTGTAATTTCCAGCTTCCTGGCCGGCAAACCACATCAGGGGTCGGGGGCGAGGAGGAAAAGTCTTATAGAATGCCATTTTCCCAGCTCCCTAGCAAACCACATCCTGGAGAATAGAGAATGTATTTCCAGCTCTTAGCACCCCACCCGCAACACATCCAGGGAGGGATGGGAGAAGTTAGAATGCATTCCAGCTCCTAGCAACCAACATCCTGCGTAAGAAGTATAGAAATGTATTTCCCAGACTTCTTTAGCCCCACCACCCAGGAGTGTAGAATGTATTTTCCAGCTCCGCTAGCAAACCACATCTGGTATGAGTTAGCATGGTAATTTTTTCCAGCTCTTTGTAGCGCCACCACCACATCGCAGGAGAAGAGCATGTATTTGCCATCT
>NW_019953374.1:0-2559 GCF_002910315.2 Salvelinus sp. IW2-2015
AGAGAAAACATACGGAGGCAGAACTCCATTCCTTCCTAGAGGGAATCTCGCTACCTAAACTATCAGAGACCGACCAAGAAGATCTCAACTCCCCCTTCACTCCTGAGGAAGTCCTGGAGACAATTACCTCCATGCCACCTAATAAGTCCCCAGGCCCAGATGGATTCCCCAGAGAGTGCTACAAAGCTTTTTGTCTCCAMCTTAGCCCTATTTTCATGCCAATGCTGGATGATTTTTCCAAAAACGGAGTTCTCCCAGACTATCCACACAGCTCGCATTACAGTGTTGCCTCAAAAAAGACAAGGACCCTCTATCCTGCTCGTCCTTCCAACCCATAAACTGGTTGGATTTCAACTACAAAATAATTACCAAATTGCTCGCCAAAAGACTAAACACTCTTCTTCCCAAAATAATAAAAGCGGACCAAACTGGATTTATTAGAGACAAGTACTCTTCTGATAACATTCGCCGTCTTTTTGATATTATTGATCAAGTAAACGCACAGAAGACCCCTGTCCTGCTGGCTTCACTGGATGCTGAGAAGGCGTTCGACAGAATGGAGTGGAGCTTTCTGTTCTCAGTCTTAGACAAGTTCAATATGGGCCCAAACTTTATTAAATTAATTAAGTCCCTATACTCTCATCCAAATGCCATGGTGACTACTAACGGACTGAACTCTGACAGATTCCCTTTGGGACGGGGCACAAGACAAGAGTGCTCGCTGTCCCCCCTGCTCTACTTGTTGGGTGCGGAGCCTCTGGCAGAGTTGATAAGGAGCAATCCAAGTATTTTGGGTGTTTCTGCAGGCGGCCTGCAGCACAAGATTTTGCTCTACACGGATGATGTCTTGCTCTACATATCCAACCCTGAGAAATCCCTCCCATTTTAGACACAATTGCTCAGTATGGCAAGTTTTCAGGATATAAGATACATTTTAACAAATCCACTGTTTACCCTCTCAATCTTACACTCACCAGCTCTATGAAGACACTCTGTCCGTTCCAATGGAAGACACAGGGGTTTCAATACCTTGGGATCTTCATAACACCAGATCTGAATAGCCTTTTGAAGGAAAATTATCTTCCACTCATGGATCGAATCAAGAACGATCTCCAAACCTGGATCTCCCTCCCAATTAGCTTAGTCGGAAGAATTCATGTCATCCGTATGAACATCCTCCCTAGATTGAACTATTTATTTCAGATGCTCCCATGCTATCTCCCAGTTTCCTTTTTCAAAACAACTAACCAAAGCATCACCAAATTTATATGGGCAATAAAAAACCTAGGATCAAGTTCTCCACTCTATCAAAACCTGAATTTAAGGGTGGTCTTGCCCTTCCCTCCCTTCAATTGTACTACTGGTCTGCCCAAATCCGCAACATGCMAACATGGATCACAAACAGACAAGACTCAATGTGGATTCAGATAGAAGCCCAATCCTGTGGTTCATTGCCACTAAGCTCAATTATATTCATTAATAACTTTAGTGAAGTGGGCAACATAGCCAAAACCTTTGTGATTTACAGCACCCTACTAGTGTGGAGGGACTGTAAGAAATACCTGGGCATTTCCTCCCAAATATGTTCTCACTCGCCTATAGTATGCAACCCAGACTTGCCAAAAGCCCTGGGTGATGCCAACTTTAATCTTTGGCATACTCTAGGGATCAGGACCTTTTCAGACCTATTTCATCAGAAAACCACTGCACTGAAATCGTTTCAAGAGCTCTGCAGTGAATTCAATGTGCCAAGATCCATTATTWTTTTTTTTWATATCTTCAAATTAGACATGTCATTTACTTCCAAGAGGAAGCGGGGTTTGCGACAGGGTATACTGCTCCTCTACTAATGTAAAGATGAAATGAATCTAATTACACATTTTTGTACAAATTTGATTACACTCCAATGAGACTCCATAGAATGAAAACAGATATTTCTCCTAACTGTAAAAGATGTACCTCTGAAAGTGGAACCTATATGCATGTATTTTGGAGCTGTAGAGAGATTGCCAGATTTTGGCAATCTATACATACTGCTGCACAGAAAATACTAGATGTACAGTTTGATATGACCCCGTGTATCTATCTTCTTAATGCCCAGCAGTACTTTGTTCTTGATCCTGACAGAGGAAATGTGTTTATGACTATCACATACTTTGCTAAGAAATGTATTCTTCTATTGTGGGCTTCTAATACTTCTCCTACATTTAAAATGTGGATTGACCAGATTGTTGACTTTCTCCCTCTTGAAAAGCTCACTTATGACCTCCGCAAGAGACAGCCTATATTTCAAATAGGACAGAGTGAATGGGGAGATTAGGGAAATGAGCAGATACATGTTGTGTAAGGTGCTGTAAAAACTAATTATTTGCTCGTCATCTCAGCTAAGGCTGGAAATAGCTAATAAGAACCTTGATAGTGCTGCTGCAAGTTTATTTTTATATACACTGCTCAAAAAAATAAAGGGAACACTTAAACAACACAATGTAACTCCAAGTCAATCACACTTCTGTGAAATCAAACTGTCCACTTAGGAAGCAACACTGATTGACAATACAT
>NW_019953375.1:0-2558 GCF_002910315.2 Salvelinus sp. IW2-2015
CTCTCCGCCTCACGCATCACCTCGTCACGCTGCCTCACAGAGCTCTCACTCACATTGTGGGACTGCTCCATCTCAGCCAGCTGGGCCTGGATACACAGAGAAATATATATACACAGATAAAGGAGTGTTAGTCACTGGGCCACAGCAACACCAAGTCACAGTGTTAATGACATGGTGTCACACTGACAAACCCAAATCCCAGACAGAGACATGTCTCAGTGTTAACAACACAGGGTTGGGGTCATTTTCTAGATGCTAACAAGAGGTATGTCAACACTACATGGGATACCATAAACACACAGCTGGTGGGGCTGGGAGAGGTCTGACGACAAATGGTTAATAGCCCATCTGGTGGTGGTCACTGGTCACTTGACGTCTGCTTCTTGATTGGCTGACACAATGAAAGGAAAAGCTATTCTCATGGTTCACATGCATGACCTTGATAAATGAATGTTAACGAAGGATTGAAAGAGAATCCAAAATGGACTAATCAGTAATATACAGTGCCTTCGGAAAGTATTCAAACCCCTCGACTTTTTCCACATTTTGTTACGTTACAGTCTTGTTCTAAAATGGATTTAAAAAAATCCTCAGCAATCGACACACAATACCCCATAATGACAAAGCAAAAACAGGTTTTTAACATTTTTGCAAATGTATTTTAAAATAAAAAACAAAAATGCATTATTTACATAAGTATTCAGACCCTTTGCTATGTGACTCAAAATTGAGCTCAGGTGCATCCTGTTTCCATTGATTATCCAGGTACAGATCTGGGGAAGGGTACCAAAAATGTCTGCAGCATTGAAGGTGCCCAAGAACACAGTGGCCTCCATCATTCTTAAATGCAAGACTTTTGGAACCACCAAGACTCTTCCTAGTGCTGGCCGCCTGGCCAAACTGAGCAATCGGGGGAGAAGGGCCTTGGTCAGGGAGGTGACCAAGAACCCGATGGTCACTCTGACAGAGCTCTAGAGTTGCTCTGTGGAGATGGGAGGACCTTCCAGAAGGACAACCATCTCTGCTGCACTCCACCAATCAGGCCTTTATGATAGAGTGGCCAGACGGAAGCCACTCCTCAGTAAAAGGCACATGACAGCCTGCTTGGAGTTTCCCGAAAGGCATCTAAAGACTTTCAGACCATGAGAAACAAGATTCTCTGGTCCGATGAAACCAGGATGGAACTCTTTGGCCTGAATGCCAAGCGTCACTTCTGGAGGAAACCTGGCACCATCCCTACAATGAAGCATGGTGGTGGCATCATCATGCTGTGGGGATATTTTTCAGCGGCAGGAACTGGGAGACTAGTCAGGATCGAGGCAAAGATGAACGGATAAAGTACAGAGAGATCCTTGATGAAAACCTGCTTCAGACCGCTCAGGACCTAAGACTGGGGTGAAGGTTCACCTAACAGGACAACGACCCTAAGCACACAGACAAGACAACACAGGAGTGGCTTTGGGACAAGTCTCTGAATGTCCTTAAGTGGCCCAGCCAGAGCCCGGACTTGAACCCGATAAAACATCTCTGGAGACGTGAAAATAGCTGTGCAGCAACGCTCCCCATCCAACCTGACATACATTGAGAGGATCTGCAGAGAAGAATGGGAGAAACTCCACAAATACAGGTGTGCCAAACTTGTAGCATGATACCCAAGAAGACTCAAGGCTCTAATCACTGCCAAAGGTGCTTCAACAAAGTACTGAGTAAAGGGTCTGAATACTTATGTAAATGTATGTATCAGTTTTTTATTTGGAATAAATTAGCAAACATTTCTCAAATCCTGTTTTTGCTTTGTCATTATGGGGTATTGTGTGTAAACCGATGAGGGAAAAAAACAATTTAATACATTTTAGAATAAGGCTATACCGTACCAAAGTGTGGAAAAAGTCAATGGGTCTGAATACTTTCCAAAGGCACCGTATGCTGAATAGTAGCCTCTTAAAAATGAAATCAAAAGCAAATGAGAACCCGCAGAACACTATTCAACAGTGCCCTCCTAGCTAGGCTATTTCATGTAGTTTTCATACTACATTTATTTTCAACAAGTTGTGCACGTTCTTGTAAAACTTTCTTAACTTCATCTGTAACAGAAACCATAGGGGTCCAGATCAAGAACAAACAAGCCAAACAATTCTGCTCAACATTAGGTGTCTAACTAGCAGCAGATGCATTCAGAGCGAGGGCCCGGGGCTACAGCCATTTTGTACTGATCCCAACTCACTTAAGCCTGCATGAGGTTTCATTTGGCTGCCTTTAAAGGGAGCTCAGGGAACAACAGAAAGGCGCTGTGGGAGGGTTAAACTAATGAAAAAGAATGTACAATAATCTGCAACAAAAGCACTGTCTCGCCTGACTAACCCCTCACCTGAACTGAGAATTTCAGAGTAAAAACTACCAAGAAGAACACACTAGCCTCGTCTTCTATTACAGGACATTCTGCTTATGGTGATAGAGGTTATAGTGATCAACTGCTTATGGTGATAGAGGTTATAGTGATCAACTGCTTATAGTGATCAACTGCTTATAGTGATAGAGGTTATGGTGATCAACTGCTT
>NW_019953376.1:0-2557 GCF_002910315.2 Salvelinus sp. IW2-2015
CTGTCTCGCATTAGAGACGGTACTGGACAATACCCCTGTCCCGAGGTAGTTATGGGGGACCTCCCATCACGTTTCTTCAGCAGGTCCATGGTCCCTGCACCGGCCACACATAAGAGGAGTTCAAATGGTGAAAACCTGTCCAATGCCTGAGGCACCTCCCTGTAAGCAAAAAGCAGAAAGGGTAACCACTTATCCCAGTCTTTACCAGTGTCAGCCACAAACTTCCTCAGCATGTTCTTGAGCGTTTGATTGAATCTCTCTACYAGCCCATCCGTTTGGGGATGGTAGGGAGTYGTCCTCAAGCCTTTAATGCCCAGCTGTRGGTGGAGTTGAACCATCAGTCGCGAGGTGAAGTTTGTCCCTTGGTCCGTCAGGATTTCATCTGGGATTCCTACACGAGAGAAGAGCTGAACAAGAGCACTGATTATTTTTGGAGTGGTTATGGAACGGAGTGGGAAGGCTTCTGGGAACCGGGTGGCATAGTCACAGATCACCAATATATACTTGTAACCTGCGCTACTATTCTCCAAGGGTCCAACAATGTCCATTGCAATTCTCTTGAATGGGGTASAGATAACTGGCAGTGAACATAGAGGAGCCCGGTCAGACCTACGGACAGCACTGGTTTTCTGGCACGTGGGGCATGATTTGCAGTATGTTTGTACATCAGTATACATGGAGGGCCAAAAGAAACGGGAGCCTAGCCTAAGATAGGTCTTATGTTGCCCTAGATGACCTGCCCATGGAACTGTATGTGCAAGGTTGAGAACAAGTGGTCTACAGGTAGATGGRKCCACCAACTTCCTGCTATCTGCCTCTGACCCAAGGTAGAGTATGTGGTTGTCTACCGTGTAAATCCCCCCACATGAAGATTGACTGTCCCCAGCTAAGGCCTTGTCAAACAAACATTTTAAGGTTGCGTCAGACTTCTGCAGTGTAGCAAATTTTTGTGGAACATCCCATTGCACCTCTAACCCAGACACATCAGCAACAGGTACAGGGGTTCCCACATACTTCTCAAGACGCCGCTGGCGGCGTGACTTTCTGGGCCCTTTGGTTCCCCCCTCGCACAGACTATCACACAAGTCAGGCAGAGGTTGTAAACCAGCTTTGGCCTGGGCACGAGTGACAACTGAACATGACACCTGAACATCAGACTGGCAAACTGACTGCTCATATAGCTGACCCCCCACACTTCCCAACAGATCAGAGAGTACAGGCACATCCCTCCCCAAAATCATCTCAAAAGGTAGCTTCTCCATTACCCCAACTTTGAGGAGGTATTTCTGACCCTGAATCTCAACTGTGAGCTCAGCTGTGGGCTGCTGTGACTGGTCACCATGGACACATTGGATCAGTGTCTGATGACCATAATCAATGTCATTAACAGGTACATTACCTTTTCTGATCAACGACAGGGAACTGCCGGTGTCAATCATTGCAGTAAGACTTTTACCATTCACTTTTACAGGTACCAAGCCTGACCCTTCCCGAGTCTGTCTATTCTGAACACCATCCCCCTCTCTGGGTACATAACAGTAACCTGAGAGCTTGGATTTACGTAGCGGACACATTGAAGCTTTGTGCCCCTGCTGCCGGCAGTAAAAACAGGTCAGACCCCTCCCATCAGAGCGAACTGCATGATCCCTTACCTCCCTCCTCCCAGACACATAACCCCCAGAGTTACCTCCACCATCTCTGGCATCCCTGATGTCCCTTGTGTCTCTGAGACTCCTTGGAGCGGGTGCTGCAGGTCGTGGTGGGTCCCCTTTACGTGCATTAAGGTACTGCAGTGCAAACTTGGCCGCCATAAGCCCGTCCTTGGGCTCGTGCTCTCGGACCCAGGTTKGAATGTCGTGTGGTAGAACTTGTAGAAGTTGCTCGAGGATGATGACCTCACCGATTTCGTCTTGTGTCTTCTCCTCCGGTCGAACCCATCGTCGGTAGAGACCCTTGAGGCGGTGGTACGTCTCTGTCAGCGACTCACCCGATGGCGTCGATGCAGCTCTGAAGCGTTGACGGTAGGTCTCCGGTGATATGTCGAACTTCACCAGCAGCGCTTCCTTCAAGCCCTTGTAGACGTTGGACAGCCCCTCATCCATTGCTGTGTAAGCCTCTAAGGCCTTGCCCGTGAGCAATGGGACAAGCCTGCAGGCCCACTCTACCTCCGGCCACTGCCACGTCTTAGCCATGCGCTCAAACCTCAGCAGGTAGTTTTCAATGTCCTACCCCTGCTGGTATGAGGGCATCTTTGGCTCCTTCCTCAGGAATGCTGGAAGATGGACGTTAACACTGCTGGACTGGTCTCCTGGTGCTGGCCTCATTACTGCTTGGGGAGCCTGCTGTGGAGTTGAAGTCCCTGCTGCGTCGAGCCTTTGTCGTCCTGGTGTTGGCAGACCCAATATTGGGCTCTCACTGACGAGTTCCACTTGGTGAGGAGCTGTGAGGATAGATTGGCGTATGCCCCGGAACTCCTGCTTGAGTTCTTCGTCCCTCCTCTCAAGGCAGGTGAAAAGTTGCTGGAAAAGGGCTACCATGGTTGGGTGTGGTTCTGGTC
>NW_019953376.1:2654-4062 GCF_002910315.2 Salvelinus sp. IW2-2015
GAAAACACCACGTATATTTATGTTAGCTCACCACCAAATACAAAAAAGCAGACATTTTTCACAGCACAGGTGGCTTGCACAAAACCAACCAAACTAACCAAGAACCAACCAAGAAACAACTTCATCAGATGACAGTCTTATAACATGTTATACAATAAATCTATGTTTTGTTTGAAAAATTTGCATATTTGAGGTATAAATCATAGTTTTACATTGCAGCTACAATCGGAAATAGCACCGAAGCAGCTAGAACAATTACAGAGACCAAATTGAAATACCTAAATACTCATCATAAAACATTTATGAAAAATACATGGTGTACATCAAATTAAAGACAAACATCTTGTGAATCCAGCCAATATTTCCGATTCTTTAAGTGTTTTACAGCGAACACAATATAGCATTATATTAACTTACTACAATAGCCAACCACACAACAGCATTGATTCAAGCCAACAGTAGCGATAGCGACAAAACCAGCAAAAGATATTAATTATTTCACTAACATTCATAAACTTCAGATGACAGTCCTATAACATCATATTACACAATACATATGGGTTGTTCGAAAATGTGCATATTTAGAGCTGAAATCCGTGGTTATACATTGTGAAAACTTAGCATCTTTTTCCCAGAATGTCCGGATATATATTTCTGACACTCACCTATTCTGACCAAATAACTCATCATAAACGTTACTAAAAAATACTTGTTGTACAGCAAATGATAGATACACTAGTTCTTAATGCAATCGCCGTGTTAGAATTCTAAAAATAACTTTAGTACGACATGCAGCTTACGTTATAGCGAGACAGCGCCAAAACTCAAGGCGGAAAACACAACACATTTGACAGAAATAGGAAATAACATCATAAATGGGTCCTACTTTTGTTGAGCTTCCATCAGAATCTTGTACAAGTGGTCCTTTGTCTAGAACAATCGTTGTTTGGATTTAGAATGTCCTTTTTCCCTCTCGAATTTGCAAGCAAAACTTGCCAAGTGGCGTGAAGCTGTCCATCGTCAACAAACGCAGAGAACAGAACACTCCAAAACTCCCGAAAAAATTTCAATAATCTGATTAAACTATATTGAAAAAACATACTTTACGATGATAGTCACATTTATCAAATAAAATCAAAGCCGGAGATATTATCCGTCTATAACAAAAGCTTTTCAGAAGCCAATGCGGAAGTCCTTTCCGCGTCTTCCTGAACAAAGGAAATTGGGGTCCTGTCATTCCAAGCTCTCTCTTTTGACCATAGAAAGAGCTAGAGACCCCATTTCACCTCTCACAGCCTATTGACATCTAGTGGAAGGCGTATGAAGTGCATGTATACTAATAGATTTCGAGCAGATTAATAGGGAGGCCCTGGAACAGAGCCTCGATTTCAGATTTTTCACTTTCTGA
>NW_019953377.1:0-2555 GCF_002910315.2 Salvelinus sp. IW2-2015
GCTTCTTCTTCTTTGGACTTTTATATGGTGGTTGGCAACCAACTTTAAAGGTGGATTACCGCTACCAACTGGACTGGAGTGTGGACCTCAGTTCATCTTTCAATCACCAACATGGGTATATACTCCTAAAAAACAATAAGGAGATGGCACATGGGTATATGCTCCTAAAAACCAATGAGGCGATGGGAGAGGCGGCACTTGCAGCGCATCAAGTGTCACAAATAGAATCAAGTTCAATTTTAGCGCCTGGCTACGCAGACGCTTGTTGACGTCGGAAGCACTGTGGGTGCAATGATTGAATAACATGTATGTGTAAATGTATTTTGCAACGCAAGCGGTGTGGTCAGCATGTTAGGCTCGCTGTCCCACCTCTTCTGTCACGTCTATCATAATGGCTTGAATTTTACATTTGGCCTCACCAACCTCTCCCGGTCATACTGTCTGAACTAACTTGACAGTGTATCAGTGTTCCCCAACTGGCAGTTTGCGGGTGGTGTATTTTTTTGTTGTATTCATTGTATTTTGTTGCATTTTTTATTTGTGTGACTGTCCAAGTCTATCAGTTTATCAGTGTTTTCTTACTTGTCATGTTTTGTGTTTTTTGTGAACCTTGGGAAGAGTAGCTGCTGCTTCTGCAAAAGCTAATGGGGATCCAAATAAACAAATAAACAGGTAAAAGGCTGTGTTCGGCCCGACGCAACATTCAGAAAATTTGTAAGACTTTTTTACAGTTGGTCTAGTAGCAGTAGCTTAAACTGTTAAAGAGCTGTACCATTTTGAAAACCAACCACTTTAGGCTGCCATTGACAGCCATGTTGTTTTATGCAATTTCAAATAGTTATAATGCATAGTAATAATGTTTGGTGGTAGGACTCGTGCATCAATCTACACAAAATATACCCCATAAGTACCCCATGAAAGTTTTGCAAACGTATTAAAAATAAAAACAGAAATAAATGATTTACTTAATTATTCAGACCTTTCACTATGAGACCCGAAATTGAGCTCAGGTGCATCCTGTTTCCATTGATCATCATTGAGATGTTTCTACAATTTTATTGGAGTCCACCTGTGGTTAAATAAATTGAATGGACATGATTTGGAAAGGAACGCACCTGTATATATAAGGATCCACAGTTGAAAGTGCATGTCAGAGCAAAAACCAAGCCATGAGGTTAAAGGAATTGTCCGTAGAGCTCCGACACAGGATTATGTCGAGGCACAGATCTGGAGAGGGGTACCAAAACATTTCTGCAGCATTGAAGGTCCCCAAGAACACAGTGGTCTCCATCATTCTTTAATGGAAGACGTTGGGAACAACCAAGACTRTTCCTAGAGCTGGCAGCCCGGCCAACTGAGCAATCGYGGGAGAAGGGCCTTGGTCAGGGAGGTGTCCAAGAACCCGGTGGTCACTCTGACAGAGCTCCAGAGTTATTCTGTGGAGATGGGAYAACTTTCCAGAAGGACAAGCACCTCTGCAGCATTCCACCAATCAGGCCTTTATGGTAGAGTGGCCAGAAGAAAGCCACTCCTCAGTAAAAGGCACATGACAACCTGCTTGGAGATAGCCAAAAGGCACCTAAAGGACTCTCAGTCCATGAGAAACAAGATTCTCTGATCTGATGAAACAAGATTGAACTATTTTGCCTGAATGCCAAGCCTCACTTCTGGAGGAAACTGGCACCATCCCTATGGTGATGCATGGTGGTGGCAGCATCATGCTGTGGGGATGTTTCGAGGGAAAGATGAACGGAGCAAAGTACAGAGAGATCTTTAATGAAAAACTGCTTCAGAGCACTCAGGACCTCAGACTGGGGTGAAGGTTCACTTTCTAATAGCACAACAACCCTAAGCTCACAGCCAAGACAACGCAGGAATGTCCTTGAGTGGCCCAGCCAGAGATCGAACATCTCTGGATAGACCTGAAAATAACTGTGCAGKGACTCTCCCCATCKAACCTGACCGAGATTGAAAGGATCTGCAGAGAAGAATGGGAGAAACTRGCRAAATACAGGTGTGCCAAGCGTGTAGTGTCAAACCCAAGAAGACTTCAGGCTGTAATCGCTGCCAAAGGGGATTCAACAAAGTACTGAGTAAATAGTCTGWATACTTTTAMCTYTTTTTAATAAATATGCAAAAATCTCWAAAATTCTGTTTTGTTTTGTCATTYTMGGGTATTGTGTGTAGATTGCTGAGGGGGAAAAAAACATTTAATCAATTTTAGAATAATGCTGTAACAAAGCAAAATGTGGAAAAAGTCAAGCGGTGTGAATACTTTKCGAATGCTCTATATGCATGTTCTGCTGTAGACAACAATGTCATTTGAAAGTTTAGCCTCTGAATGTGGAAAAAAAATGTCATTTTCTACGGGTAGCTCTGTCAATGAGTTTGAGAGGGGTACATTATAATTATTATTAAAATGTAACAAAATGTGGAAAAAGGGAAGGGGGCTGAATACTATCCAAATGCACTGTATYTCAAAAAATGATTTAATGAAAATGTTTATTTGGCCTTACTGCTAAAAATGCATTCACTACATGGAACAACAGATAGTC
>NW_019953378.1:0-2555 GCF_002910315.2 Salvelinus sp. IW2-2015
TGATTTTTTATTCAACTTGATTAGAGTCCAGCTGTGGTAAATTCAATTGATTGGACATGATTTGGAAAGGCACACATCTGTCCATATCAGGTCCCACAGTTGACAGTGCATTTCAGAGCAAAAACCAAGCCATGAGGTCGAAGGAATACGAGACAGGATTGTGTCAAGGCACAGAGCTGGGGAAGGGTACCAAAATACTTCTGCAGCATTGAAGGTCGCCAAGAACACAGTGACCTACATCATTCTTAAATGGAAGAAGTTTGAAAAACCACCAAGGCTCTTTCTAGAGCTGGCTGCCCGTCCAAACTGAGCAAATCGGGGGAGAAGGGCCTTGGTCAGGGAGGTGACCAAGAACCTGATGGTCACTCTGACAGAGCTCCAGAGTTCCTAAGTGRAGATGGGAGAACCTGCTAGAAGGACAACCATCTCTGCAGCACTCCACCAATCAGGCCTTTATGGTAGAGTGGCCAGATAGAAGCCACTCCTCAGTAAAAGGCACATGACAGCTCACTTGGAGTTTGCCAAAAGACACCTAAAGGACTCTCAGACAATGAGAAGCAAGATTCTCTGGTCTGATGAAACCAAGATTGAACTCTTTGGCCTGAATACCAAGTGTTACGTCTGGAGGAAACCTGGCACCATCCCTACGGTGAAGCATGGTGGTGGCAGCATCATGCTGTGGGGATGTTTTTCAGCAGCAGAGACTGGGAGAGTCAGGATCGAGGGAAAGATGAACGGAGCAAAGTACAGAGATCCTTGATGAAGACCTGCTCCAGAGCGCTCAGGACCTCAGACTGGGTCGAAGGTTCACCTTCCAACAGGACATCGACCCTAAGCACACAGCCAAGACTAGGCAGCAGTAGCTTCTGGACAAGCCTTGAGTGGCCCATCCAGCACCCGGACTTGAACCCGATCGAACGCACCAAATACAGGTGTGCAAGCTTGTAGTGTGCTACCCAAGACTCAAGGCTGTAATCACTGCCAAAGGTGCTCAACAAAGTACTGGGTATAGGGTCTGAATATTTATGTCAATGTAATATTTCAATTTTGTAGGTTTAATACATTTGAAAAAAATTCTGAAAACCTGTTTTTCCTTTGTCATTAGGGGGTATTTGAGGGAAAAACCCCAAATATAATACATTTTAGAATAAGGCTGTAACGTAACAAAATGTGAAAAAAGGAGTCTGAATACTTTCCGGAATGCACTGTATGGAGTAAAAAGTACATTATTTTCTTTAGGAATGTAGTAGAGTAAAAGTAAAAGTTGTAAAAAATATAAATAGTAAAGTACAGACCCCAAAAAACTACTTAAGAAGTACTTTTAAGTAGTTTTACTTCAGTACTCTACACCACTGATTAATTTACAAGCATAATTGTCTCCAATAGTTCCTGGAGGGAGAAATGCACCCATTTGTGATTCATACATTGAAATTGTATTGAAACAGGAGGACCAGTAGGAAGCACCCTTCCCTCTCTGTAAGTAATAAAAATGTACTGTATTTCAAATGTGAACTATTGTCAAGTAGAGGCAATACAAAGATAATAAAGAATGAATAAGATAAGAAAACGAGTCAATACACTACTAAGAGATGTCAAAAGTTTTTTATTAAATAAACAATAAATTACTATAAATAATACATGAATATATAAATAATGAATGCAATACTGAAATGACTCTCAGCATACAGAACAACTTTTTTAGAAAAATGGTTTTAAATGAAACGATGAAATTCACAGCCAAAAGTTTCACTGCTGTTTTTAAGAGATGTGGAATGATTTGAGTTACTGCAGTTTTAGTGATGCATTGTTACTAGCGGTTGGTTGATGTACACACCACGTTCAAAAATGGTTCATGTATTGAAATGACTGTGCATTGATATGCGAGCTGGGGATATCCTTACATGAAAATGACAGAAGGACTAGGAGAGATGTTTCCTGACATGCACACATAAAAACATTGTATAGAAACAAGAGTGAGAATTGTTTTTTGTTATGTAAATTGTTCCTTGAAAAAACGTCTTCACTAATACTACACTAATGATATACGACTACACATTTCCAAACGTTAAGACACAAAATTGAGTCACTTCTCACTCACTCACACATACAAACACACACACGCTGTATGATTGTATAAAATGTTTGCAGGGAAACCCTTTTAGGATACAGTTTAGATCAAAAGTGAATTGTTTGATAAATATAGTGAAACTTAATTGCTTGTAGGCTACTTCTGGAATACCTGTGCTCTATCGAAGGGTGATTTCCATAAGAAACCTTGGTAAACATTACCATGTCATAACTGATCGGGTATATTTGGAATGATTACTCTGGTAACGGAGGACTTCTTGTAAACATGCACTGGGCATGGGTCACCAGATGAAGTGGAAGGAGTGAATAGGAGGGAGGGAAGTAAACTATGAGATAGATACAGGACTAAAAAGAGACATCTATCTAAGTCTATGAATAAAACCATTTCCTATCACAGGGTGAGTATGCGCAGGGAAGCACTGCCCTCGTGTGGCAGAGAGAAGGAAAGCCGGCATTAAAGCATTAAA
>NW_019953379.1:0-2553 GCF_002910315.2 Salvelinus sp. IW2-2015
CCGGCGTCCTGCATACTCTTCCTTCCAGCGAAGCTCTACGCATCCCCACTACAAGACCATAGTGCATACCTAGGACAGCAAAGAGGACTCCTATCTTTCAGTGCTATGTTGAAAACCTCTTACCCCCGCCGCCAACAAGTCACTTCTGGTTCTGCCAGCTCAGGTCGTTTGGCGCCTCCCACCTAGAGCGAAGGACAGCTCCTGCTCAGCCCAGTCTTACGGCTTGTTCTGTCCTGGCGACGCCAGTGGTGGAAGACGCATTGCATCCTGACGCAGTCTTAAGACTGGCCCCTGAAAATTACCTACAGTCTTCAAACAGTATCTTAAGTAATCCTCCTCCTCATGGACTCCCCAAAAAAAAATAAACGAGATTTAACCAGCACTTGCACTTAACCAGCCCCAGTATAAGAGATGTCTGCTGTTTTTAACGCCATCCAAAAAGCAAGTTTTGCAGGCTTCTAGTTTCGTCTTAATTCTTGTATTATTGTCGCAGCTCGTGTGGTTCAGTGCGGCATAGGAAAGGCTAGGTTAATTGGCGAGTGGCCCAGGTACAGAGCGGGCCCCATCGTTTTTGCTGTATTGTAATCAGAAGGGCTGATTGTATGCTCATGGCTGCAGGTCTGTCTTGGTAAGAGTTGAGGTGAGTGACTGAGCTGACGTGGATCAGTTACTTATTTTTAATATTAAGATAACATTTAATTTGTTGTTTTGTAGAAATGCCAAATTGTTTGCATCGAGTCAACTGCTTACACAGCTTCTGCACAGCACATTATCCGACCATGGCATGCACCTTAGGGGTTTTCATAGTTCGCAAATCCAGAACAAAAGTCAAGAAACTGTATCAGTGATTATATGAGAAGGCCTTATGTGCACGGAATTCTCATCATCTATACTGTCCAATATAAACGCAAACTGGTTTCACAAATTCAGATTAAAGCAACAACCTCGGCCCAACGCATCTCGTCTATTTGACTAGATATTTTGTGTGTGTGTATGATATTGTAGGGTCTACGTGCTTACTTTTAAAAAATGTTGTATGTCTCTCTCGAGCTGTTTCTTTGTCTAATTGATTTCTGTATTATGTATTCTGTATTAATGTTTCATGTTTTGTGTGGAGCCCAGGCAGAGTAGCTGCGTTGCGTTTTGCACAGTTATGGGAATTAATCATTAACCAAATTACCCTCATGTTCTCTAGCTTGACACTACCAGTAAGTCTTGGAGAATAGCATTTTCTAGTGCCTCTGATATTGTGGTTGCTGTCCACTAGCTGATTTAGATGACGGAACTAATGCAAGATGCTGAAAATGTAAAATGTACGATGGGTGTGCACATACAAAGGTCTTGATTTGTGGGTAAATTCTTGCTGAGGGTGCAGGAATTGTGATGTGCGTTCCTCACTGAGGACCATGTATGTTGCATTGATCCAATCTCTAATAGAATATGGAAGGATAGTGTAGAGGCAGCCAGGACATCACTGAAAAGGCTTGATGTCTGGCGCAGCTGAAAATGAAATGTCGGGTTAACGTACAGGGACATGGGGTGTCTTACCCCAAGAAAGGGGTGTTACAGGCATGTTGGGAAGAAGAACGCTGGTTTACAGCACCATTTTTTTCTTCTTCATTTGTCATTGTTCATGTTTTTGTGGTCACACTTTGCTAATCTTTAATATTACTTTTGTTTTATCATTCTGGACACCAGACCTGTTGAGTTATTGACGAGACATGCTGTTTATTCAAACATGTTCCAAGCCAGACCTCTCTCAGCAGAAGACGTCATCACTCGCTTTCATTTGAATTTAGGCCCCGGTTGTGATGAGAGAATAGTTGAGAACACGTATGACTATTGGAGACGTTGGCTTGTAAATTGGATGTTAAGTATAGACAATTCATAAATCTGTCTTCTATTAACGAGTAACGTAAAACTGAGATTAAGAGAAGGTTTCCCGGATCCAGATTCTGGGCTAAATAGCCTTGATTTACAGTATAATTGAGAATGCTTTATTCCAGGATTTACACTTAATCTGTGTTTGGGAAAAAGGTCTCTAGGGGACATTAATCTATTAAAATGTGTTTGATAGAATGACATTAATAGCGTAATTCATAATCATTATGTTTAGGAAAATCCCATGTCGGCCTCTCAATATTTAACCCAAGTCAAATGATCTGTGTTTTTGTGTCCTCTTCAGTAGTGAGTCTTGGACCCTCAGGAAGCTTCTCCTCTTTGTGTCTGGCCTAGAGGACATCCCTACACTGGGCTTCCCCACACAGCCTAACTTGGAGTTCCCACATGCCCACTGGGTGAGACGGGGAGTTCCTCATGCTGTACCAGAGGTCAACACTTGCACTATGGTCCTCTGTCTGCCGATCAACGCCTCTTATACGCATTTAAGGAGTTTATGACATCTCGCATACTCGAAACACTAAGGTTGGCTTGGAGAAAACTCACTGGAGCATCACATACAAGTAAATACAAGACGGCAATAAACCTGGATCTGGTCTATGACTGTTGTTGTCATGTTGTTGACAAGCTTGTTGTTATCCTATGGTTCGTACT
>NW_019953380.1:0-2553 GCF_002910315.2 Salvelinus sp. IW2-2015
AGGAGAAGAGCAGAGCTGCAGCAGTGGCTAATGCCTATTCAGAAAATATCTCTTTACTGTCTGTGACACGCACACATGCACTGATTTTTGCTACGGCTTGACTTTCTGTTAATTGTGGGATTTTGTACGGTCCGGTTCACTTGTTTGATTTCAGATAGTTCGGAGTATTCAATCAATGCATTGCCCGCTAGAAACCTTTGTAAGCAGCCTGTTAGTAAATATCACTGACAGAGCTACATGCAACATAGAAGTCAGCAATCTCTCTAAGCAGCCATTAGGATAGTGGGGCTGACATAATTCTTAATACTGCTTACYTAGCATCTCATGTTAAGTATGACCCCCATGTAAAAAATGAATTAGAACACCAACGACAGTGCTTGTAGAAGGTTGGATTCCAGATCTCTCCTGGCTGACACTGCAGTGGATTCCCAGCCAGTATGACCTATGACCTATAACCTTTCCTGGGAGGCAGTGATAGGTCAATCCAGCCATGATGACATAAGCAGGTCGCCCAGTCTGTCACCATAAACTGCTGTGGCCATATCACCTTACCGGGTAGCCTCTCTCTCTCTCTCTCTCTCCCTCTCTCCCTTCTCTGGCCTTCCACTCACTGAAGCTCTGGGACTTGGCTTTTGGCTAGGGTGGCTTTGAATAGCCTGAAATGGCTTCCTCTCCACTCCTCGTCTCCTTTCCTTCATCTGCACTGATTCGAAAGAGCTGGATAGGTGAAGCAGATTCTCGGTAGCCTACCACTGCTTTCAACTTTTACAAAATGTTAAAATCTCGTGCTKGCTTGTTTTCAGATCGGTGCGGATGCAGGAGAAGATATAAGGATAGGAGGAGAGGAAGAAAGCCACTTAGAATTAGATGCACCCCTAGACCCTGACTCCCAACCCCACAATTTCTCTCCTAACCCCCCTCTGCCCCCATCAATCATTCAGTGGCGGGTTTGACATCCCACCCTGGTAGGTCCTGTCATGGCAGCCAAGGTCGTTAGACTGCTATTAGATAAGTGTGGTAGCCAGCTCAGCTTCCCTTTTCCATGAGCAGAGCCAGAYGGTGACACTGCCACAAATTCACAAAGATAGAGGGAATTTTTCCTCTAAACTGCGCCCGCGCCCCGAGATCGTCGCGCAACTCCCAGGGACTGCCACGCAGAAATATCAGCCCACATAGAGAAGCACGAGATTCAACTTCACTCAACTTTCTAGAGCACTGGTCACGTCGATCTCCAAGCCATTTCTAGTCGATTGGCAAATATAAAGAAACTTTTTTTTTAAAGCAAAGCAGCAAAGTTGATAATGTGAGATTTCAAAACATTGAAAACCATGACTAGAGAGAGACTGTCAACGAATACAGCAAAGAGCTGCTGTTTTTATGAGCGAGTTCATGTTTAAGTTCTTACTCAGCACTGTCAACACTTTGTATTCAACACTTTTATAAACCATAAAATGCGCATTCTTCCTATTTCCACTCAGCGCTACAACAAGCAGTGCAGCAGTAATGAATGAGTAGGAAAGTGTATCTATAGGCCTGCAATGTTATTATTAGCAGCTTGGGTCTTTTTTAATATTGAGGAATATTTCCCTTTTCTCATTGTGAATTTGTGCATGAGGCAGAAATAATGCAGTGCAACTCGAGTTTTGCCATCAGCTGGAAGACAGTGTCCCTTTTTGGTCAGTGTCAGTGGAGGAAAGGGACAGCGGAGGGATGTTGAGAGGCGGACCGCTGAGACTGACCATCAGATGTATTCCCCATCAACCCAGTAAAATAAAAATGAAAAGTTAATTATTTAAATGTATGCTCACTCAGCTGTGCCTCACAAGTAATACAACAACAGATCTATTAACGGTGTGATCATAAAGCCTACCTCAAAAAAAAGTCTATAATTTTAAAAAAATGTCCCGAACAACAATGCATTGGCAGGTCAATTCAAGGAAAGCCAGGACGCAGTGATAATGTATTGGGCCTATAGCTTACAGCACAAACATTACGACAGTACAGTTTTTAATTGGTCAATGTTGCATAGGTGTACGTCTTTTTAAGTAATGTTAAAAACAAATCTGAGAGATAGATCTCAGCTTGCATTTTGACTCAGAAAAGGTTGGTGACCACTGTTCAAGAGTTTCTTGTTAACACTATCAACGTTTCCCTTTACTGTGGCAATTGTGATCGAATCAACACAATATTAGCCACTTTCAATGCATAATACTGAAACAAAACTAACTATGCAAGAGATTTTGTTGTAGGCAGAACACATCGGAGTAGGATTTTATTGAATTGACATGCATTATTCAGCCCGTACTCTACACAAACTGTAGCGACATAACCAATCAGAGCTGCAGTAGGCCTATAATCAAATAGACCATAACAATATATGGATCTGTGCCATTTACTTTGAACTGGATTGTGTTTACAGCATAAGCGGTCGTGAGTAGATGCGCTTGTTTTGAGATCAAAGTGASAGCTGCACGTAGCCACGTGTGAACATTTTGTTAATATCCTTTGCTAGTTAGTGAGTTATTAGCCCAGATATATAATTTGTAGTCAGCA
>NW_019953381.1:0-2553 GCF_002910315.2 Salvelinus sp. IW2-2015
CACAATACGTTACATCCATCCATCCAGGCAGGCAGAAAGAGTCTGGAGCACAGCTGAGAGCCCATTCACAATACGTTACATCCAGGCAGGCAGAACGAGTCTGGAGCACAGCTGATAGACCATTCACTGTTTTCCACTTCCTTGGTAACTAACCTGGATCATTGATGAATGAGAACAATCACCATAGAAACCCAAGTATATGTTGACTACGTCACACTTTGTTATAGGCCTACACTCATACACCCACAATGAATCATACAGAAACTGAGCTGAATACAGGTCTGAGCTGAATGCTGAATACACTCCTTGGCCCTGGTCATTGACATTTCTGCATTCCGCCAAGGCCAGCAGTACCTGGAGAAATGGAACCTCCTCAGCGCCCTGAGAACCACAGGGCCAGAGCCGGAGCACACCGCCATCCACTAAAGTCTGCAGCGCTAATTAACAAGCCCTTCTCTCAGTCTGACAGCCAGGGTGTGTAAGGAGGACAACCTCCAGGGTAGCCATTCACATTCAACATAAGAGGCTCCAGTTGAGGTAATCAGTAGGAGAAAAGGACAACCGGCAACTTGAGAGAGACAGGAGAAAGAATGTGTTCCCCTTTAGTGGATTAATGAGGGTCGATTGTACATTTGTAGAGACAACAGTAGGGATAGGTACCGAAACCCGGTATTATACAGGCCCTGGGGCTAAATTATGAACGACAGTAGTATCGATAAGCTCCGACGTTATCGGTTCGGCTTTCGGTACTGGAGAAATTAAGAAAATACATTTACTATTTATTATTGCTACATAAACGTTATCTTGCACATTTTATCTCACCAACCGTTTCTAATTTGCAATAAAATGAAGACATTTGTCTATGATTTTCACTATTCCCAATCCAGAAGAGAGATCTCTCTCGCACGCACATGCACACACAGCTCTTAATTAGTCACGATGGTGGAGAGAACTAAACATTCAAAAGTGTGGTTACACTTCAGAGTCGATGCTGACAATGCTCGTTGCCACAAGTGCAACAAGACTTTTGCTTGTAAGGGCGGAAACACGACTGCCTAGCTCGTAGTTTATCTCTCGTTGCCCAATCCCCGTTAGGTATGTATACTAGCAGCCTGGAGCCCACACACGGAGTTAACTCAATTATGAGAACATGGGTTCATGATCAAAAGGAACCATTAGCCAGCTGATTGTTTAGCTGTGGGTGCGTTCAGAAATGCAATCACCCATTGTTAAAGTTGCAGCTACAATGAACCAACCCACTCCTCCCTCTAATACCGCTGGTCCAAGCCAAAGACAAGCCCAAAGCCCCTTCACGCTGGCAGCTAGTGGGAGGATGACTGAGGAGAGCGTGAATGTGCCACCTAGCCGTGACCAAGGTCATAGTGAAAGGCCTACACCCCTTTGCAACTGTGAAGTCCAAGGGCTTCAGGTAACAGTCTGTCAGTATATATTGAGTTGTATTCATGTTTAGGATATAGTAGTATAAAAGGGTTTTATGTTAGTCCCATCACTCCACAATACACAACAACACAATAATTCAATAATGACAGTTTTCATGTGTTGAATGATCTTTTTTTACTGTATGGAGATGAGCAAGGCACTCAACCCCAAATATACCCCTTCCTCTAGGAGTTACCTCAGTGACACATTCATTCCTACCTGGTGTGGTGTAGAAAAGGCCAATGTGATCACTGAGCTGAAGGACGTGCCAAAGCTATCTCATGGTTACAGTGCAGTACACAGGGCAGTGTAAAACAGAAGGTCCTCCACACCAGGGCAGTGTATAAATCACAAACTGGCAAAGTAGCATTGGACCCACGACTGTGAAAAGCAACCTGAACCGTCTGAAGGACGAGGACTTCCATAAGGCTGAGGAGTTTGTCCAGCTCATGAGAATCCTCTATACATCCACACTGTGTGTGTCATGTGTAACAAATGCCCCCCGTGGACAGATCAAACCCATCCTCCACAAACTGGAAGAGCACTTCACTGTGAAGCATGAAGATACAACATTTGTGGCAACCATCAAAGAGAAGGTGTGGGAGAACCTCTCTGTGCGCTATCGGGATGAGGACATTCAAGCCTTCCTGCATGAGGCCACAGCAATGGACTCCAGATTTAAAGGGAGGTCGGTGAGTGACGCCACCTGGGACAGACTGAGGAAGGCAACTGTCGAGGCCAATGTGACAGGAGCAACACCAGGGTTGTCCCGAGGAGCCGGAGCAGACAGACACAGAGCACCAGCAACAGGAGTCTGAAGGAGAGGAAAAGGAGGAGACAGTCCCTCCATTGAACAAAACAAGGAGTACCTTGGAGGAGCTGTTCTCAGAGGAGGACAGGGAGTTGAGGTTGACAACCCAACAGGACACCTCGTCCCTCACCATCAGCGAGCGTGTTTACCTAGAGGTCGAGCTCTACAAAGGCCTGCCTCCCATCCCCATCCCCATGGCTGAAGATCCTGTGATGTGGTGGTGGGAGAAGAGAGCTACTCTGCCCCTCCTCACAAACATTGCAACAAGCTACCTCTGTGCTCAAGCCTCCTCCACCCCTAGC
>NW_019953382.1:0-2552 GCF_002910315.2 Salvelinus sp. IW2-2015
AGGAGCTGCTTCTATGGACGTGGTCAGGTGAGTGTATGCTTTCACTGGCATTGACCTGGTTTAACCCTTCATTTCCCTCACTTGACCTAGAGTTTTTTGTTATATATTTTATTAGCAGTGATCGGCTTTTAATCATCATGGTGACTTTTGTGACTCTAGTTGGCCCCATTGTACCTGAGTGACATATTCTCCTATGACCTGACATAACTTCACTATGACCCCGCTATAACCCCATCTTCTCCCCAGGCTAGTGGAGGAGATCAAGCAGAAGTGTGTAGGGTTGCAGCTGCAGAATGAGGACGTGTACATGGCCACCACCTTCCAGGACTTCATCCAGATGTTTGTGAGAAGGCTGAGGGGAGAGGACCAGGAGGAGGAGATGGTCATCGACTATGTGAGTCAGACAAACAACTGTCATACAGTAGCCTGGTCCCAGATCAGTTTGTGCTGTCTTGCCAACTCCTATGGTCAGTTGTGCAACTTAGGAGTTGGCAAGACACCACAATTAATGACCAAATTTGGCAAATCTGACCATAATTCTATCCACCTGACGAGCTAAATGCCTTTTATGCTCGTTTCGAGGCAAGCAACACTGAAGCATGCACGAGAGCACCCGCTGTTCTGGATGACTGTGTGATAACGCTCTCGGTAGCCAATGTGAACAAAACCTTTAAACAGGTCAACATTCACAAAGCCGCTGAGCCAGATGCATTACCAGGACGTGTATTCAAAGCATGCGTGGACCAACTGGCAAGTGTCTTCACTGACATTTTCAACCTCTCCCTGACCGGGTCTGTAATACCTACATGTTTCAAGCAGACCACCATAGTCCCTGTGCCCAAGGAAGCAAAGGTAACCTGACTAAATGATTACCGCCCCGTGGCACTCACGTCGGTAGCCATGAAGTGCTTTGAAAGGCTGGTCATGGCTCACATCAACAGCATCCTCCCAGACACCCTAGACCCACTCCAATTCGCATACTGCCCCAACAGATCCACAGATGACGCAATCTCAATCACACTCCACACTTCCCTTTCTCACTTGGACAAAAGGAACACCTATGTGAGAATGCTGTTCATTGACTACAGCTCAGCGTTCAACACCATAGTGCCCACAAAGCTCATCACTAAGCTAAGAACTCTGGGTCTAAACACCTCCCTCTGCAACTGGATCCTGGTGGTAAGGGTAGGCAACAACAGATCTTCCACACTGATCCTTAACACTGGGGCCCCTCAGGTGTGTACTTAGTCCCCTCCTGTATTCCTTGTTCACCCACGACTGCGTGGCCAAACACGACTCCAACACCATCATTAAGTTTGCTGACGACAAAACAGTGGTAGGCCTGATCACAGACAATGATGAGACGGCCTATAGGGAGAAGGTCAGAGAACTGGCAGTGTGGTGCCAGGACAACAACCTCTCCCTCAATGTGAGCAAGACAAAGGAGCTGATCGTGGACTACAGGAAAAGGCGGACAGAACAGGCCCCCATTAACATCGATGGCGCTGTAGTGGAGCGGGTTGACAGTTTCTAGTTCCTTGGTGTTCACATTACCAATGATCTATCATGGTCCAAACATACCAAGACAGTTGTGAAGAGCGCACGACAATACCTGTTCCCCCTCAGGAGACTAAAAAGATTTCGCATGAGTCCCCAGATCCTCAAAGTTTTACAGCTGCACCATCGAGAGCATCCTGATCGGTTTGCATCACCGCCTGGTATGGCAACTGCTCGGCATCTGACCGTAAGGAGCAACAGAGGGTAGTGCGAACGGCCCAGTACATCACTGTGGCCAAGCTCCCTGCCATGCAGGACCTATACAATAGGCGGTGTCAGAGGAAAGCCCATAAAATTGTCAGAGACTCCAGTCACCCAAGTTATAGACTGTTCTCTCCGCTACCACGTGGCAAGCGGTACCAGAGCGCCAAGTCTAGGACCAAAAGGCTCCTCAACAGCTTCTACCCCCAAGCCATAAGACTGCTGAACAAGACTGCTGAACAGTTTCTACCCCCCCCCCCTCTCTTTTTTACACTGCTGCTACTCGCTGTTTATTATCTATGCATCGTCACTTCACCCCCACCTACATGTACAAATTACCTCAGCTAACCTGTACCCCTGCACACTGACTCAGTACCGGTGCCCCCTGTATATAGCCTCGTTATTGTTATTCTTATTGTGTTACTTGGTAAATCTTTTTCTTCTTTTCTTGAACTGTACTGTTGGTTAAGGACTTGTAAGTCAGCATTTCACGGTAGTCTACACTTGTTGTATTCGGCGCATGTGACAAATAAAGTTTGATTTGAGATGGTGTTACTATTGATGATGATAAACATACTGTTTCCCACTCACTTTCCACTTGTATTGTCAAGTGTTTATATTACACACATATACACGTGTTTATAAGACACAGCTGGATCTGTAATTTGTCTTTGACGTGTAATGTTATGCCACTGTCATGGTTTGGTTCCCAGGCAACTAAAGACGTCAACAACATGACGGTGAAGATGCCTTGGCAGTGTTTCATCAATGGCAAGTTTGAGGACGCAGAGAAC
>NW_019953383.1:0-2551 GCF_002910315.2 Salvelinus sp. IW2-2015
GTGGTAAATGTTCTCCTGGTGTATCTCATGCATACATACACTCTCTCTGTCTCTCTTTCTCTCTAATAGGCTTTTCAGTCTTAGTGAGTGTAAGGATGGATACAGTATATGAAACGTATGAARATAATATCTGCCTGGCAGTGATGAGGTATGATGTTCAGTATGCCAGAATAAACCAAAGTATGGAATTCAAAATCACAAAGGATTTGTCTCAGAACATATGTTGCAGGCTTGAACATCACATTATCCTGTTTAACAGTGCACGCTGCTCCAGTCAAGTACTTTTTAAATGTATTTCATCATTGCAAAAAACACTCACATCTCCCCCGGTACAAGAGTAATGAAAGTCATCACAAAAAGCCTTTAGCTTTGCATGAGCTGTGATCCCGAGCTGCTTGTTTGAACTATGATGAAACAAATAGAAAGTGTCAGGGGATTGTTGCCTTGACGATAACAAGGGAAGAAAGGAAAGTGGTACTAATTGAGGTGGAGGAGGGCTAGATGCTCTGGGAGTACACCTACACAGGAAGGAACAAATGATAAAGAACGATTTAATATGAGGTAACAGCAGGGTGGAGAGGTAGGAAAGGACAATGAGTACACCTTTTAATGAGATGTTAAACATTACAAACCTGCTTACATGTGTCACAATAATGCAAAACTCCACCTTTAACCTTATTACTGTGACAGGTTACCATGGCATTGTTTTTACATCGGCAGTTCCTGACCGAATTAGTTGAATAAAGCGATACAGATCTGTTCCATCGCAGTGCCTCAAATTATGCCCAACTCTGTCAACAGGCCAAACCCAGCTAGCGGACGGATTATCTCCCCCAGCCATCGCCTCAGGAATCAATAAGCAGTGTGATTACGCAACACATTGCAAAGTAGACAGGGAAAGGGGAAAGACAGTGGAGATGAGCGTTTTATTTTTAGGCAGAGGAAGAGAAATGGAGAACACACAAAGRAAACATGGGGCCTCKCGAGTGGCGCAGTGGTCTAAGACACTGCATCGCAGTGCTTGCTGTGCCACTAGAGATTTTGGGTTCGAGTCCAGGCTCTGTCGCAGCTGGCCACGACCAGGAGACCCATGGGGCGGTGCACAATTGGCCCAGCGTCGTCCGGGTTAMAGGAGGGTTTGGCCGGCAGGGATGTCCTTGTCCTATCGCGCACTAGTGACTCCTGTGGCGGGGCGGGGGCACTGCACGCTGACACGGTCACCAGGTGTACGGTGTTTCCTCCGACACATTGGTGCGGCTTCCGGGTAAAGTGGACATTGTGTCAAGAAGCAGTGCGGCTTGGCTGGGTTGTGTTTTGGAGGACGCACGGCTCTCGACCTTCGCCTCTCCTGAGTCCGTACGGCAGTTGCAGCGATGAGACAAGACTGTAACTACCAATTGGATACCACAAAATTGGGGTAAAACTATTTTTATGAGTAAAAAACAAAGCAAACATACCTCACACACACCTCATAAAACCACATCAGAGATGAGCTCCCCAACCCTCAGTGTCATAACACAGACTCAGTTGTGATTGTTTCACTCCCTGATTGCAAGCCGACCTATCCCCATTCCCCACAATGCTCTCAATGTGAGATCACACACACATGGCAGGGGAGAGGGGAATGTGACTCAGTTCAGACACTCAGGACTGGGCCAGTTTCCCAACATTCAATCTGGACAGTGTGTACAGAGACAGAGAGAGTGTTGAGAGAGACAGTGTGAAAGAGTTTAGAGAGAGAGAGAGACAGAGAGAGAGCGATAGAGAAGCAAGAGACACTTGAAGAGATAAGTGATACTATATAATTTTTCTGAATGAGTGAGAGTCAAATGTAAATACAATCTTATAAGTCACATGGTAACACGAGGCACAGTAATACGAGGAATAAAATAAAATACACAAGAATGGAGCTATATAGAGGGAGTACCAGTACCGGATCAACAAGGTAATTGAGGTAGATATGTACATGAAGGCAAGGTAAAGTGACTAAGCATCAGGATAGATAATAAGAGTKAATTAAAGAACAGAGTAGCAGCAGCATATGTTGAGTGTAAAAGGGTGTGTGTGTAGTGTAGTGTAGTGTACATAGTCTTATGAGTGTGCATAGAGTCAGTGCAAAATGTTATGTGTTATGTGTGATGTGAGCAGTGCTACGATGGGACAGGGCGGGGCAGTGACAACAAAGACATAGCTGTCTCTATGGGATGCAGGGTCAGAGGGGTATGCTAGGATTAGCATAGGGAATTAGGAGGGATAACATCCTCTGCATATTCCTGGTCTCCCTCAGTGGATATTCAATAATACAACATTTCTCTAACGTTGTGAAAACATCATCACTGAGACATTGAGTGAGTGGCAGCTGTCAGAGAAGCATAGGTGTCAAGTGATGTTTTGGACAGATGGGTTGTGTGTGAGTATTTGTGAATCTCAGTGTGAAGTACTGGTTTTATGAACAGACAATGCCATATCTGATGTAGCGTCCCCTTACAGGCTGCTAGAACTTTCTTGTCCCATAGATGGAGTGCAAGATTGTATGAACCAGTCCATTGGA
>NW_019953384.1:0-1684 GCF_002910315.2 Salvelinus sp. IW2-2015
GGACATCTCAGCTAGTCTCATCTGTTGATGAGGAGGAGGAGGAGGAGGACATCATCAGCTAGTCTCTCTGTGATGAGGAGGAGGAGGACATCTCAGCTAGTCTTCTGGTGATGAGGAGGAGAGGACATCTCAGCTAGTCTCTCTGTGATGAGGAGGGGGAGGACATCTCAGCTAGTCTCTCTGTGATGAGGAGGAGGAGGACATCTCAACTAGTCTCTCTGTGATGAGGAGGAGGAGGATGACATCTGAGACACAATACTAAGTTTCACCAAGTGTTTTCAGCTGAAATATGCTCAGGCAATGAGCATGAAATGCAAAAAGCACCGACCTGCCCCTATGATCCAAACACACGGATTTTCCTTCTCATAGTTCTGCTTCTACATGGCAATTAACGCATCAGCACTGTCCCCACTGTAACAACAGACTGACAGAGAACTGGCCCCAGTCTGATACACACACACACACACACCACACCCACACACACACACACACACACACACACACACACACACACACACACACACACACACACACACACACACACACACACACACACACACACACACACCACACACACACACACACACACACACACACACACACACACACACACACACACACACACACACACACACACACACACACACACACACACACAGAACACAGAACAGACTAGCATGTGGGAGGACGGAGAGACACCACAACTAGCAGTTCCAGTTACATCTGTTGTTCTCTCAGGACTGAGGAGCGTTCAGCTGTTTACAAGAAATAAACACATTTGGTCAGAGGCCTCATTATCACCGAGACAAGGCCTGCATTATCACCGAGACAGGGCCTGCATTATCACTGAGACAGGGCCTGCATTATCACCGAGACAGGGCCTGCATTATCACCGAGACAGGGCTGCATTATCACCGAGACAGGGCCTGCATTATCACTGAGACAGGGCCTGCATTATCACTGAGACAGGGCCTGCATTATCACCGAGACAGGGCCTGCATTATCACTGAGACAGGGCCTGCATTATCACTGAGACAGGGCCTGCATTATCACCGAGACAGGTCTGCATTATCACCGAGACAGGTCAGCATTATCACTGAGACAGGGCCTGCATTATCACCGAGACAGGTCTGCATTATCACTGAGACAGGGCTGCATTATCACTGAGACAGGGCATGCATTATCACCGAGACAGGTCTGCATTATCACTGAGACAGGGCTGCATTATCACTGAGACATGTCTGCATTATCACTGAGACAGGGCCTGCATGATCACTGAGACAGGGCCTGCATTATCACTGATACAGGCCTGCATGATCACTGAGACAGGGCCTGCATTATCACTGAGACAGGGCCTGCATTATCACTGAGACAGGGTCTGCATTATCACCGAGACAGGTCTGCATTATCACCGAGACAGGTCAGCATTATCACTGAGACAAGGCCTGAATTATCACTGATACAGGCCTGCATGATCACTGAGACAGGGCCTGCATTATCACTGAGACAGGGCCTGCATTATCAGTGAGACAGAGCCTGCATTATCACTGAGACAGAGCCTGCATTATCACTGAGACAGGGCCTGCATCCCAAACACATCCCCTATGAACCCTGGTCCAAACACATCCCCTATGAACCCTGGTCCAAACACATCCCCTATGAACCCTGGTCCAAACACATCCCC
>NW_019953384.1:3502-6051 GCF_002910315.2 Salvelinus sp. IW2-2015
TGGTTTAACTGATGGGTACCAGGATGTGATCTGATGTGTGTTTGGACAATTACATCATACAAATATTAAAGGATTTCCTTAATGACAGGAGGATGTAGGATCTTAATTTGATCACCCTGTTGCAATGTAGTGAAGACATTTTTCCTTTAGGTTTTGTATTTGAGGTTTTAAAAGGCTTCCGAATATTCAAATTTCCACTTGGAAATGTCAGATGTGATTTTCCCTTACATAAAACGTATCAACCCCTACAAACATAAATTATTTTCCACATAATGATTCACAGTTCCGCTTGCTGCATGATCATTTTCCTGCTGTAGCAAATTGGCTCAAATTAAGATGCTACATTTGTACTGGACCTCTGTAGCTCAGRTGATTGGATAAAAACATCTGCTAAAATAGGATCTATTATGAAATATGCAGTATTATATTATGGTGGTTATCGACCCACGATACTGTGTTGTATGTGAAAGGATGGGGGGGGGGGGTAGTTGTAATGAGGTCTGTGTGTAGCTGGTTAGGAGTCAGGCGCAGGACAGCAGATATGAGTAAATAAACGTACTTTACTCAACATAACTCAAATGCAATACAAAAGAGAGCCCACATAAACGAACCTTACTACATACAAAACAATCACTCACAAAAGAAAAACCACGGGGGAACCGAGGGTTAAATAATGAACAAGTAATTGGGGGAATTAAAACCAGGTGTGAAAAACAAAGACAAAACAAATGGAAAATGAAAAGTGGATCGGCGATGACTAGAAGGCCTGTGACGTCGACCGCCGAACAAGGAGAGGGACCGACTTCGGCGGAAGTCGTGACAGTAGTAGAGGTACTGTACTGTATCCGACAGGACAAGGGGGTGTGTGACTCACAGAACAGTCACTGATCACGTGTCAAACAGCAGGATGACTCACAGAACAGTCACTGAGGATCTCTGCATGTGTGGTTCCCACCGTGAAGCATGGAGGAGGAGGTGTGACGGTGTGCTTTGATGGTGACACTGATTTGTCAGTGATTTATTTAGAATTCAAGGCAAACTGAACCAGAATGGCTTCCACAGCATTATGCAGCGATACACCGTCCCATCTGGATTACTCTTAAGCAGGACTCTGTCATCGTTTCTTTACGTTTTACAGGACTACGCTTGTAGAACTGTTGTACACTTTTCCTCACCGTCCAATCCGATCATCAACTGAACTTTAATATGGCAACCTTCAGGATCTATCAAACCCATGTATTGTTTGAGTCATTAATATATTGTAGTTTCTGGGGAAAGGCTCTCCAAACCTGTATAAATGGTCCATAGATGACGTGGTTTACCTGGTTGATGAAGAGGAGTTGATAATAGATGAGGTGGTTGATGAAGATGAGTCCCGTTGTTGTGTTTGAGAGAGATTATTATCATCTCCTCATCAACCTCTCTATTATCACTTCATCACCACCTCTCATCATCCTCTCATCAATCAAACCACTATCTATATCATTCCTTCTCATCAAACACCTCAACCGTCAAACTCATCTATTATCACTTCCTCTTCATCAACCACCTCATCTAATTATCAACCCTCTTCATACCATCAAACCACACTCTATACTATATTCATCTCCTCTTCATCACGCAAACCACCTCATCTATTATCAAACTCCTCTCATCAACAGTCAACCACCTCATCTATTTCAACTCCTCTTCATCAACCACCTCATCTATTATCACGCATCCACTCAGTCAAACCACGCTCATCTATTATCAACTTCTTCATCACCATCCTATCTATTCACTCTCACAGTCAAACCACCTATCATCTATTATTCAACCCTCTCATCAACCACCTCATCTATTATCCATCTCCTCTTCCATCAACCACCTCATCTATTATCATCTCCCTTCATGCAAACCACCTCAATTCATTATCATCTCCTCTTCATCAACCACCCCATCATCTATTATCCAACCCTCTCTCATACAGTCAACCACCTCATCATTATCATCTCCTCTTCATCAACCACCTCATCTATTATCATTATCCTCTATCCCAGTCAAACCACCTCATCTATATCAACCCCTCTCATCAAACCACCTCATCTATATCATCTCCTCTTCATCAAACCTCCATCTATTATCAACTCCTCTTCATCAACCACCTATCTATTATCATCTCCTCTCATCAACCACCTCATCTATTATCATTCCTCTTCATCAACCACCGCATCTATTATCAACCCCTCTTCATACACTCTACCCTATCAACACTTCACATCACTCTTTCATCAACTATTCTTGATACTCCTCTATCCCATACAACCATCACTATATCATCCTTCATAACCACTATCTATTGTCACCTCTCACCACCTCTCTATTCACTCCAAACCGAGCAAACTCATCATCATTCCTAAACAGTCCCTCATCTAATCATCTCCTCTCATCAACCGAGTCAAACCACACTCCTCATCTATTATACATCCTCATTAACAGTCAAACCACCTCACTATTATCATAAACTCTCTATCAACCAGGTCAACCACCTCATCTATTGTCATCTCCTC
>NW_019953385.1:0-2548 GCF_002910315.2 Salvelinus sp. IW2-2015
CCGATTATGCGTCACAATTGCCACTTGCCTATCGGGTGAAGAAAGGGCGGGGAAAACATCTCTCGTGTAAAAAACAGGACAGACAATTTTTTATGAGTATGGCAGTTCAAAGGATGAGTACAGTAGAGCGAAATCCATGCTCTGACCCAACATCTGAGGTGAGGACTTCGATTTCTCACAGATTCAAACAGCTTGTGGGCAGTAGTGGCGGCTCACACTCTCAGTTCAAAGGAGTTAAAACATGATCTTCGTTCAGAGAAAAAGCATGTACTGTATGTTTACGTGAGAGGAGATGTCATC
This sequence comes from Salvelinus sp. IW2-2015, assembly GCF_002910315.2. Lineage (NCBI taxonomy): Eukaryota > Metazoa > Chordata > Actinopteri > Salmoniformes > Salmonidae > Salvelinus > Salvelinus sp. IW2-2015. Next base: position 301 of record NW_019953385.1, read on the forward strand.
AAGCCTGCTCTCTTCATGATATTGGCCGTCCAAGGAACAGTGATTCAACCCCCCCCCCGCGCGCCCCCCCAGCCCCCAGGCAAACAACACTTCATCTCATCACACGTTACAGCAACGGCGAGAACACATTGATGGGGTTCACCTTGGGGTCATTGCACCAAATGATTGATGTATTATAATAATTGATTATGCTTATGTTGTATTAATAGAAGGGGAAGGGCTATAAGACCCTCCCTCACTACATGTATAGGGTCCTGGACTACAGATTAGCAATATATATATGCATTATAAGGTTTAATTTGTTCAACAGTTCTTTTCTAGTCTCTGCTTCTTATAAGAAATGGTCTGAGAGATGTGTGAGTTATTGCAGTCAAAACAGGGTGTCTGTGAGAAAGCGCCTCAAGGCTAAAAGAGATTCATAGACACAGAACCCTGCAGGGGAGTGAAAGAGATAAGAGACTAGTCAGACATACCACTATAAAGCAACTTGGGGAGTGGAAAATTACTGCTGAGCCCTTAGAAAACACYAACTATTGTCTCTCCTGATGCATATTATGTCTCCAAACTGACCTGTGGAGTAAGCAAAATAGATTTAAGACGCATAGTCGAAGCTCGGAATGCACACAGAATCCCAGGTAGGATAGACATTGCAATTGTTCATTAGTACAGGGTCATTTTACATTAACCTCAGTAGTACTCCTACAACCAACTTCATTCTACACCTAGTCAATCCAGTCAGTTAATAACTGCCCATGCCTGCTGATCATTGCTTGCTGTCTATCTGTGTAATTTTCATAGAGGCCATCCTCTCTTAACKTGTTTTCTTTGGTGTCTTGGGGGGCGTATCTGCATGCATCTCGTAGGCATGTTGGCTTTTCATTTCTAGGTGSTTGAAACATTTTGCTGATCTTTTCTTGGGATGTAGCATTCTGCCACCTCCTCCTTAGTAGCCGTAGTTCCGTAGTCTTGCATACTTAATGGTGGGGTGAGTCTTCTATCTCCTCATTATGAAGTCTACGGAATCTCAAATCAAATCAAAATGTATTTGTCACGTGCGCCGAATACAACAGGTGTAGTAGACCTTACAGTGAAATGCTTACTTACAGGCTCTAACCAATAGTGCAAAAAAAGGTATTAGGTGAACAATAGGTAGGTAAAGAACAGTAAAAAGACAGGTAGCGAGGCTATAAAAGTAGCGAGGCTACATACAGACACCGGTTAGTCAGGCTGATTGAGGTAGTATGTACATGAATGTATAGTTAAAGTGACTATGAATATGATAAACAGAGAGTAGCAGCAGCGTAAAAAGAGGGGTTGGGGTGGGCACACCATGCAAATAGTCCGGGTAGCCATTTAATTACCTGTTCAGGAGTCTTATGGCTTGGAGGGTAAAAACTGTTGAGAAGCCTTTTTGTCCTAGACTTGGCACTCCGGTACCGCTTGCCATGCGGTAGTAGAGAGAACAGTCTATGACTGGGGTGGTTGGGGTCTGTGACAATTTTCAGGGCCTTCCTCTGACACCGCCTGGTAGAGAGGTCCTGGATGGCAGGCAGCTTAGCCCCAGTGATGTACTGGGCCGTACGCACTACCCTCTGTAGTGCCTTGCGGTCAGAGGCCGAGCAATTGCTYTACCAGGCAGTGATGCAACCAGTCAGGATGCTCTTGATGTTGCAGCTGTAGAACCTTTTGAAGATCTCAGGACCCAGGCAAAATCTTTTTAGTTTCCTGAGGGGGAATAGGCTTTGTCGTGCCCTCTTCACGACTGTCTTGGTGTGTTTGGACCATTCTAGTTTGTTGTTGATGTGGACACCAATGAACTTGAAGCTCTCAACCTGCTCCACTACAGCCCCGTCGATGAGAATGGGGGCGTGCTCGGTCCTCCTTTTCCTGTAGTCCACAATCATCTCCTTAGTCTTGGTTACGTTGAGGGATAGGTTGTTATTCTGGCACCACCCGGCCAGGTCTCTGACTTCCTCCCTATAGGCTGTCTCGTTGTTGTCGTGATCAGGCCTACCACTGTTGTGTCGTCTGCAAACTTAATGATGGTGTTGGAGTCGCGCCTGGCCATGAAGTCGTGTGTGAACAGGGAGTACAGGAGGGGACTGAGCACGCACCCCTGTGGAGTGTTGCCCCGACGCTCGTCAGATGTGACAGGGCTTGCATACCATTACAGACTACAAAAGGGAAGCACAGCCGAGAGCTGCCAAGTGACACGAGCCTACCAGGTGAGCTAAATTACGTCTATGCT
>NW_019953386.1:0-2547 GCF_002910315.2 Salvelinus sp. IW2-2015
AGACAGCCGGACAGAAAGAGAGAGAGAGAAAAGACAGATGGAGAGAGAGAAAGACAGAGAGAGAGTCTGGCTGTGAGCCACCAGGTCCTGTGGGGGCCGGCATGGGGGCCACGCCAGTTTTGTTGTGACCGGAGAGGACAACGTGTAGCAACAGTTTCCGGCTGTGTCCCAAATAACGCCCTAATTCCCTTTGTGGAGCAGTACTTTATAGGGAATAGGGTGCCATTTGTGACACAAACACAGTCTCTCCTTACAGGAAAGGTGCTGAAGCTTTCTAATAGGCCTGGCAGGACATCTGTCAGGCCTCAACACCGTGCCAAGAGGACAGGAGAGGACAGGGGAACAACTACACAGAGATGACACAGCCAAGTCTTAGACAAGGTGCTGGAAGAAGAGATGTGATCGGCCTGTAGTTTAGTTAGTTATTAACCACCTGCGGTGTTATGAGGACACAATGGGTTCCTGAAGAAGAAAAGCATACTGTATAGTTGAAGCAGTATGTCCACCAATTCTTTTCCATATTTCTGTTCTTTRATCAGAAATTATTGCTTATTGGTTACCTTCATGTAAGCATTTCACTGTAAGGTCTACTACACCTGTTGTATTCGGGAGCATGTGACAAATAAAATGTGATGTATATATAAATAAAAAAAATCCTGTTCTCAGATTTCCGATGTGTTTTAAAATGATTTATATATCCATTGTTTAGCTGGATTGGAATGTTCATATCCTGTATATTTGACAGTTCTGTGTGGTTGTCCCACCTAGCTATCAATATATACAATGACTATACTAACWGTCACTTCGGATTAGAGCATCTGCTAAWTGACCCAAATGTCAAATTWAAAAAATMTACATACAGATCTCTTTTTTTAAATATATTGATGTAACAAATGTATAATTGGTACAGTTCTTTGTTAAAAATGTAGTTATTTCTCACGTTTGACTGTGTAAAACCTAACAGTGGTACTTTTGTATCTGAGAGTGAGGAGTATATAGATATATATAAATTATATGGCGTTTTGCTAGAAACATGTATTATATTCTCCCTGAATGAAATCATCAAGTTATCGATTTTAAACAAATACACGTCTGTCATTGATCAACCCCATTCCATGATCAGATAGTGAGAAAAAAAACCACCAATCTCTTTCATAAGTTCTTTAAAGTTAAAAATAACTTTACAACATTTCTGAAAATTGCTATATAAAGCGTTTTGGAATGAAACTCTTCAATTGTTTGGTGTTTTAAATTCATCATGTAAATCTGCATAAAAACGCTTGTGTTTAATCATCGTGTACTTGTTTTACGTTTCACCTTTTAATTGCAATGTTTACTCAGACCTTTCAATGGTTATGAGGTGACGTATGGTTCTATCCAAATGGGTACCCTGTTCCATGTAGCTGCACTATTTCTGAGCAGGCTCATGGAGCTCTTGTAAAAAGTAGTGCTCTACATAGAGTTAGAGGTACCAATTGGGATGCGAATTTTGTTTACACAACTCCTGCCCACGCACACACACACGTCTTCCAGAAGCATCTAGTCCCTATGTTGTGGGTGGGGGGGGGGGGGGGGATACATACATTTTTATGGTACTTCGAAACCATTCCAGGATTATATGGCTAGAGAAAAACAGGTGCTTATACCTCAGAGGAAATACTGAGTGATGATTTATAAGCCTTAAGTTCTCTATGAGTCTCTCGGAAAGCTTCAGTAAAACCTGCAGAGTTACAATGGGGTCAATGTGACCCTCAAAGATACAGTCTGCAAGCAACTCAATGGAAGAATTCATGTCTATATATAATGTATGAGAAAAATGACGGCTGCACAAATTTCAAATGTCACAACTTACCTTTCGCTCTCTCGTTCATGTTCTACTTACTTGTTCTACTGCTGGTTCTACTTTACTGGTTCTACTGCTGTCTACTTTACTGTTCTACGGGTCTTACTTAGCTTTACTGTCTCTTACTGTACTGGCTTGGTCTACTTTACTGTTTTACTGCTGGTTACTTTACTGTTCTGATGCTGGTTTAGCTGTTTACTCTACGCGGTCTACTTTAGTGTTACTGCTGGTCTACTTTACTGTTCTCTCTACTGCTGGTCTACTTTACTGTTCTACTTGCTGTCTACTTTACTGTTCTACTTTCTTCTTACTCTGTTCTACTTTTCTTTACTGTTCTACTGCTGCGTCTTACTTTACTGCGTCTACTGCTGGTCTACTTCTGTTCTACTGCTGTTTCTCTGTTTACTGTTCTAAATATTTCACTCCTCTACTTTATTTCTCATCATTGGAAAAGACATCTGTGGCAGACTGGTGTAGAGGTGTTAGCCTTTTTCGCTATATGGCTAATCACCTCCAGAGCCTATTAGGAGGGTAGTCGCTCTCCTGACCTGCTGTTCACACACACACCACACACACACACACACACACACACACACCACCACACACACACACACACACAACCACACACCACACACACACACACACACACACACACACACACACACACACACACAACACACACACACCAACACACACCAACGACA
>NW_019953387.1:0-2547 GCF_002910315.2 Salvelinus sp. IW2-2015
TTTATACTGAGTGGGTAGTAGGCTCTGTGAAGCCATGTTATGGTTTATACTGAGTGGGTAGTAGGCTCTGTGAAGCCATGTTATGGTTTATACTGAGTAGGCTCTGTGAAGCCATGTTATGGTTTATACTGAGTGGGTAGTAGGCTCTGTGAAGCCATGTTATGGTTTATACTGAGTGGGTAGTAGACTCTGTGAAGCCATGTTATGGTTTATACTGAGTAGGTAGTAGGTTGTGTGTAATGGTTCGTGCTACGTACTGTAGTATCATAGCTGTGTTGGTGACCTCTCGCTGTCACCCCTCCTTTTCCTGTGTAGAGGAGACGAGAGGAGACACCCCTCCCAGTCAGCCAGCCAGCCCTATCCCATCCGCTCGTCTCTCCAGTTCCTTTCCAGACCCTCACTCACTGACGTACCGCAAGGCGGGCGAGCCGCGAGCCCATGCGCCTGTCATCGACGTCAATTTGTTTTTAAATGTAATAAATCATTTTGACAGTAAACCCTCCAAAAAGTCATTCCTAAACATGTTTCATTTCCATATGTACTAGGAAGCTAAGGGTTTGCTTCAGGAAGGAAAAAAAAAATGAACAAGACAAAACATACTGATTGAAGGTATGAGATGATATGGGGGTCAGGGCTACAACGGCGCCGGTGAAATGACCTGCGCTGACTCAGGTGTTGAAACGACCATATCAGACCGAGAGTCTAATGTTTCTCAGGTCGTTATTCATGAGCTTTAGTTTAGATAAACGACCTCTCGGCAGAATCAACAGTTTCAGGATGGTAGAAACAGCTTGATTACCATAGCAACATGAGGGAAACTGGGAAGAGGGGAGGAGTTCTGTAATATCTTTACTGTCCTCAACACGTTACAGGAAGAGATGAACCGTACAGGAAGCTCTGGGAACAGGTCGTCATGGATACTGTCCTCAACACGTTCCAGGAAGAGATGAACCGTATAGGAAGCTCTGGGAACAGGTCGTCATGGATACTGTCCTCAACACGTTACAGGAAGAGATGAACCGTAGGGCCTGACTGTTTTCAACCAAGCCTTGAGGTCCAGGTTGTGGGCGCTAATGTTTTACCAAGCCTGAGGGTCCAGGTTGTGGCCTGACTGTTTTCACCCAAGCCTGGAGGTCCAGGTTGTGGGCCTGACTGTTTCACCAAGCCTTGAGTCCAGGTTTGTTTAACTGACTGTTTTCACCCAAGCCTTGAGGTTCCAGGTGTGGCCTGACTGTTTTCACCAAGCCCTGGAGGTCAGGTTGTTTAAACTGACTGTTTTCACCAAGCCTTGAGGTTCCAGGTTGTGGGCCTGACTGTTTTTACAAGGCCTTAGGTCCAGGTTGTGGGCCTGACTGTTTTCACCAAGGCCTTTGAGGTCAGGTTGTGGGACTGACCTGTTTCACCAAGGCCCTGGAGGTCCAGGTTGTGGGCCGTTGACTGTTTTCCCAAGGCCTTGAGTCCAGGATGTGGGCCTGACTGTTGCACCAAGGCCTTGAGGTCCAGGATGTGGGGCCTGATTTTTCACCAAGGCCTGGAGCTTTCTATACTGACTATTGCCAACCCAGACGTCTTCTAGACCATTGTGCATCACAGGTCCATTGCTCGTGCACACGATTTTAAACGTGTCTGAATGATGGCATACCAACGTATTCCAGAGAGATAAGGAAACTGTTGATATTGTAACCACAGAACTCATTTTACGCTTGCGTTCACCAGTATCAACAAAATACTCTAAACACTTTATTTGCTGTTGTTCAAGGCGCTCAACAGAAAAATGTTGTCTGTTAAGATGATAATGTGTTTGCATTCTGGTAATGGCCAGTATCCAATGACCTGTTCCCAGAGCTTCCTGTAAGGTTCCACCATCCTTCCTGAAACGTGTTTGAGGACACGTATCCATGACGACCTGTCTCCCAGAGCTCCTAACGGTTCATCTCTTCCTGAACGTGTTGGGACAGTATCCATGAACGACCTGTTCCAAGCTTCCTATACAGGTTATCTCTTCCGTAACGTGTTGAGGACAGACAGACGACCCTTTTTCCCAGAGCTCCTAACGGTCCATCCTCTCCTGGAATGAACGTGTTGAGGACAGTATCCAGACGACCTGTTCCCGAGCTTCCTATACAGTCATCTCTTCCTGTTACGTGTGTTGAGGACAGTATCCATGACGAACCTGTTCCCAGAGCTTCCGATACGAGTTCATCTGCGTGTGCTGTAAGTCTGTTGAGGACAGTTATCAGACGACCTGTTCCAGAGCTTCCTATACGGTTCATCTCTTTCCTGTGAACGATGTTGAGACTGTATCCATGACGGACCTGTTCCCAGAGCCCTAACGGTTCTCCTTCCTGTAACGTGTTGAGGACAAAGTATCCAGACGCACCGTTCCCAGAGCTTCCTGTACGGCTTCATCTCTTCCGTGTAACGTCGTTGAGACAGTATCCATGACGACCCTGTTCCCAGAGCTCTCTGTACGGTTCATCTCTTCCCTGTAACTGTGTTGAGGGACCAGTTTATCCATGACGAACTGTTCCAGAGCTTCCTATACGC
>NW_019953388.1:0-2546 GCF_002910315.2 Salvelinus sp. IW2-2015
GCTCTTGATATATGGCCAGGCCATGCGGGCTGCCCATGTTGCCTCAGCCAATTAGGTTCCAGATTGTCCTCCACGAAGCTGCGTGATTGGCTAAGAGGAGAAAAGGAAGACAGAGAGAGAAGGAACGGGGAGGTGCTTGATGAGTTGCTATCCAATCATAGCCATCCCACTGGGCACAGACGTCATTTCAAAGTCTAATTTTGATTTACATTTGGTTGAGTTGTCAACTAAAGTGAATTTAATCCATGTCATTGGATTTAGGTTAAAAGTAGGGCGGAAAAAATACTACATTCCCTAACGTCCCTAATGAAATTCAAAACTACATCACATTTAGCCTTTTTGTTTAAATGATGTTGAATCACTGTTGATTCAACCAGTTTTTGCCCAGTGGGATAGATCTTGTAATAGATGGACCAACCACTGTATCTGATGGCAGTCACTCCAAAGTTGGATTAATCTCTGTCAGTTTGCGTTCAGCTCTGAGGCAATTATTTGTTTACCTGAGTCTCTCAATTCTGCATCTCTGAGGTATATTAATGGCAATGCTCATATATCAACCAGTGACCCTGTATAGTCCCATATCTTTACTCAATGCAGATGTAAAGCCCTAGCTGCTTTAAAGGCCATTTTATTACTGATATGAATGTTTTGGCACTCGAAAGGTAGCCCTATTAGCTGACTTAAGCTAACTACATCAAACTCTCCCTATTAATAATCACACCAACTTTTAATTCAACACTCATAGCTAAATATCTCTCATATCTCTGAATCTCACCCACTCTACGTTATGGCTAATCCCCTAGTACTGACCGACACAGCATTGGCGGAGGCATTTTGACCCTATGCACAAAGTGCCGAATCCTAACATGAGATCTGCATGTTAAACTCAGACTTACTCGTAATGCATGATGCCAATGGGAGAACTGCAACAATATAAATCATGTTAGGATTTGGCCCTTAGTAAATTGACTCTTAATCAAATAAAAAAGTGAAATAAGACCGGTGTTGTGTTCTGCAAAACCAGGACTGTCTGAAGCATGTTAATGCTCTTGAGACGCTAAGCCAGCTAAGGAAAGTTATCCAACTAGTTATAAAGCACCACCAGTGTGAAACTAAAAGGGCCAAAATAAACCCAAATTCACATCTAAACAAAGATTACAATGGACAAGTTACACACAAAACAAGAGGACATGACACCACAGTATAACAGTATTCACTGACAGGTGATATCTGAACAGTTGACACAAAGCAATCAATTCCTTTAAGTGCACTGTGTAACATATTTTAGATTTGAAATACTCTTTACTAACGATGCCCCAAACAAACTTTGTTTTCTCAAAATGTTGTTACATTAGCATTCATCATGCTCAGCTGAATGGTACGTTAACTTAAAATAGTCCCTCGAAACGACATGAAGAAAGTCTATGCCACATACAAATTTGTCTGAGCACTGTTTGACTACTGGCCAAAATGTCATTATCTGAGACCCAGGCACTTAAGGCTAGACTTAACTGGCTACCCCAAAATAAGAATCAAATAAATAGCTTGTGGTACTAAACAGAAAAAGCCATGACAACAATTTTGGAAGTGTACTAGGTGTTACAAGTGACTACGTTATATGCCTGGACACTGAAGGTCCAAAAATAGCATTCCTTTTATATTTTCAACCACTTATTAAAATTGCTGGTAAACTTTTTACCTGACAACTTTGCTGTTGTCTCATTTGGTTTAAGCACCCTACTTGACCCAGCTCCCACTCCATTAAACAATTGCACACATAGGGACACGACACACACATAACAGACAAACAGACAAATACATAAAAGAAATAGGCTACCTTGACAATAACAGACAGAGTGAGAGAGACAGACATACAGACAGTGGGAAACATGAGAGGCAGTGCTATGACACACACACTTGATTTGGAAATGGCACTGTTTGTGTCTGTAGTCACCAAGTTGATCACACACAGGTTCTGAGTTTGAGAGAGAAAACATTGCACGAGTCCAGTCCACAAATGGAAGTCCCTTAATTAAACACATTTTTGGAAACATATCACACACTTTTCCTTAGGCCTTAAGGCATGTCTATGAAATCCAAAATTGAAACGTATTCTGCTTGTTCTGCACTCTATAGTTAGTCGCATTGTCACAAAAGCATAGTTATTTTGGGATCTTCGATTAGACTGTTGTATGTACTATCATCAATATAATAATCTTTCTCGTCAATATCATCCCGCGCTGTCTTTGAAAACCCCTGTTAAAACTTACACTCAATAGGCACTAAGGAAACCAAACTTACAAAGGCCGAGATGACCACATCTACACATGAAATTTGAAGTCGAGAAGTTGTTGCAGGACAGGAAAATGACAAGACTCTTATTATCGATGGAAAATCTATGGGGATACTACACGCACGTATGGATAAGTACGGATCGAATTCGGCTACTGAGAAGTCTTTGGGAAGTGAGATGTTAGGGTAAGTGTTTGCTTATCGGTCTATATTTGAATTAAACAAACCACAAGCAAAAAATCTCAACGGAGTTA
>NW_019953389.1:0-2544 GCF_002910315.2 Salvelinus sp. IW2-2015
AGAACAGGATGAAAGATCTAAACACAATCAGTCAAACAGATAGACCCGAAGAACACCCTGATGACACATGAAGACCATAGGAAACGACGAACGACAACACAACAGAACGACAATCACAGACAGACAGACACGACAGAACAGACAGACAGACAGACAGACAGACAGACAGACAGACAGACAGACCAGACAGACAGACAGACAGAAGACAACAGACAGACAGCAAGAACAGACGAGACAGACAGAAGACAGACAGACAGACAGACAGACAGACAGACAGACAGAACAGACAACGAGAGAGAAAACTCCTGCTGGCTCCCTGGTCGCAAGGAGATCTCTAGATCTCTAGATCTCTAGGAGAGAGATGGAGAGAGAGAGAGAGAGAGAGATTCTCTACCCTCAACTCTCCAGACTCATTCAACAGGTGTGGGTGGGAGGAGAGAGAGAGCGATTCAAACATACTCTGTTTTCCACACTGTTAATTTGGTTCCTCAGAGCCCTGGCACGCCATTCTCTCACTCTTCCCGCTCCTGTCGACCTATCTAATTAGAGAAGCTAACTGACATGAGCAGGGTTTAAAGGCTAATTAGCATAACATCCTACATGTAGTATTTTTACCTTCTTCCAATCAACACCCTCACACGCAAACATTTTTCAGATGTGAGAAAAAGCAGTTTGACGCAATTAAAAGGAGAATTACCATTAACATCCAGGGGAGAAGAGAAAAATGAGACAAAATGTTCCCGCTTGTTGTTGTTGTCGGCCTCCACTTCTCAGACTTAGAGAAATGAAGAAACAGAGAAATGTAATTGTTTTACAAATATGATATACTGTAGAAGGATAAAGCAATGTTCCCTTCACTAACACTTATCTTGTCCTCAAATCAAATCAAATGTTATTTGTCACATTCGCGGAATACAACTGGTATAGACTTTACCCTCGATTGCTTGTGTATATATATATATGGGTATGTATTCTCTAATACCAAGTGACAATTATCATAGCTTTGTTTGTGTAAACGCATTTACCAGTGAAGTATTTGACTATGTCTTTATTTGTATATAGTAGAAGAAGAAATTAACCTTTACTTAACTAGGCAAGAAGAAGAAGAATGTTAATGGAAATTTGAGTTCTGCTTTTTTCCCAGACCCTCCTGAAATGCTTAGATGTTTAGACATTTTCAGTACATGAAATGTTAAATTCAGTTTAAAGCATTCACTGTGCCTATCCAGTTGCCAATGCTTTTTCCCATCTTTCTCTTTGATCTTCTCTGATATACCACGGAGTTGGATCAATGGAGTTATTTCCTTTATTTATCCACTATTCCCTCCTCACCCCTTGTTCCTTGACCTCCTTCACTCTTCATACATACTGATACACACTGCTCTGTTACACACAATAATTCCATTATTCTGTGTATTTACAACCAAGGACAAGGACTACAGGGGGGTGGAGAGGACATACTGTACAGACCTTCATGAGGATAAGGGTTAGCTGGGGTCACAGAGCTTTATGTGGTGACATCACCCTGTCCTTTCCTTTGCAGTCAACAGTTACCTTCCCGAAATGACAAGCTAGTTTAGAATTTGAAGTGATCGGAGCTGATGAAGAGTGGGTTTGAATMTTGCTTGGTTTAGAGGGTTTAGTCTAGCTTGGTTTAGAGATAGGACCTAAGGCCTGTTATAAGGACATGGGATCCTTCACCTATTAGCTCATCTCCACCCCATCCATTGGGGAGTGGAAAAACATGTTGGCCAGCACCGGTGGAGCCCAGGGGGCATGGAGCACCACGCTGCCCAGGGACAGTGCCACAGATTGGCTAGACCCGGAGCTGAATGCGGGTGGGGCGGGATGGGTGTAGACGTTTTGGGAGCGAGTGCCCATAGGATGACCTAAGGGGTGTGGCACCGAGAAGAGAATACCATATGCTTTACTGACACGATCCAATCACAGCAACGTCTGTCACTTGTTTAGAACTAGATCGACTTGAGGTCACTGATTTCCTATGGCGCACGACAGTATGAAAATCCCTGCCAATAGGTACATCTCAGTGGGTATGAGTTAAGTGAACGATCCAATCGCTCTATACTCCCCGTGTTTCATCATTATATCTGTCCTTCCCTCCTTTGCTTTCGATTTATAATATGTCCTCACTCTTTTTATCTCTCCTTTCCTCCTCCTTTCCTCCTCCTTTCGCCCTCTGCGCTCTCTCCCAGGGCTGATCAGACTAATTATCAGACTGCCAGGGCCATGTCCTTGCATTTCCCGAAAAAGTKTATATTTTGCCCCCCCACTATCATTATAAGCAGTTTTTTCTCCTCTCTATTTCTCTTTCTCTCTCTTTCTTTCTTTCTCTCTCTCTCTCTCAATTCAATTCAATTCAAGGGGCTTTATGYTACATTGCCAAAGCAAGTGAAAAAGATATAATAGTGAAAAGTGAAGTGAAATGAACAGTAAAAAACTAACAGTAAACATTACACTCATTAGTTTCAAAGGAATAGAAACATTTCAAATGTCATATTATGGCAATACACAGAGTGTTGTAAC
>NW_019953390.1:0-2544 GCF_002910315.2 Salvelinus sp. IW2-2015
TACAGCTGCCTCTGATTGAGAATCATACCAGGCCGAACACAAAACCCCAACATAGAAAATCACACATAGACAGACCCACCCAACTCACGCCCTGACCAACTAAAATAAATACAAGAAAAAGGAAAACAGGTCAGGAACGTGACACCTGTCCCTCCTGTCTCTCATATTGTCTCTCCTATCACCCCTACCGTCTCTCCTATCACCCCTACCATCTCTCCATCACCCCTACCGTCTCTCCTATCACCCATACCGTCCCTCCTATCACCCCTCCTGTCTCTACTATCACCCATCCTGTCCCTCCTGTCTCTCCTATCACCCCTACCGTCTCTCCTATCACCCATACCATCCCTCCTACCACCCCTCCTGTCTCTCCTATCACCCCTACCGTCTCTACTATCACACCTTCTGTCCCTTCTATCACCCCTCCTATCTCTCTCATCATCCCACCCATTTCTCCTTCCACCCCTCCTGTCCCTGCCGTAGGTTTACATTCCTGAAAACAATAGCAGTATACTTTGCTCAAACCACTGCCAGTTCTTGTCCTTAAAGATTAGTGTTCCATTGTGGTTAGACAAAAATATTACTAGATAATTGACAGTGTCATCATATGATCAAAAGGCTGAACAGATCCTAGATCAGCACTTCTCCTCTGAGACGTGATAAATACGGGCCCTGACTTGAGTCCGCTAATGCAGCACATTCTTTAGATTTGACATACAGTTTGCATATTCCACAACAACAACAGGGAAAGTGAAAGATGAAAAGAGGAACGTATGGTGAAAGAAAAGGAGAAATGGAAGAGTGGTCAGGATTATAAGGTGTCCTCCTGACACTCCACTGTGGTACCATGTGACTTATTTGAAGTCATATACAATTTATTTTAAACAGATGATCTTTCTTGACCTACAGAAGGCCCCACAAGGCCTTACAATAAGCTAGCTATTGACCCTACAAAAGGCTAACTAGCTTCCCTACAATAGGCTAGCTCGTGAGCCTACAATAGGCTAGCTAGCAACCCCACAACAGACTAGCCATATAGGGGCATTTTTTCTATCAGTGTGGATAGTTATTTTTTTATTTTTTAGGGGGAACTTCACACGTGTGCTTTGCTTGTTCTTTGAGGTCTAGGCCAAGTTACTGTGAAAGCACTGTTTGGCCAATCCTCTGAAAAGGGCTAAGTCTCAATCAGTTATTTCTGGGATTCCTCGCATCCTATCTCCTCTCCTCTTTGTCAACCCTATTAGAAGAGAAGGTCAAGGTCCCTCCACTTGGAACATATTATCCAATGAGTTTTGTGAAGGGGGCGAGGAGAGAGGATGCGAGGACTGAAGGAAGGATTAATTGAGACAGAGCTCCACAGTTTCAGAGATTTAAAAGGGAAATTCAATTAAAACATAATATGATCGAATATGAAGGGGGAAGAAAAACTTCCACATAGAGTATTATGACAGCAACAAAAAACTGTATATTTAAAGTGTCTTAGTACAACAGAATATACACATACATACCAGTATCTATAGTCATTAACTCTCATTATCTTAGCACAACCGATTGCACATGACATCTACCTACATGAACTATTACACAACTCTATAGCTCTACTCTATTCCACAGGAGGAGAGAAAGCTCAGATCCTTAGATCAGCCTTTCTTAAAGTATGGGTCGCGACGTGTCAGAGTAAATGTATCATTATTTCATTGATTTCTGGAATTGATTTGGCCAAGTGCAACTGAGCTCACTGTTCAGTGCGCTCTCTGCTTAGCAACTGTCTCTGCTTAGCAACGCTCTCTGCTTAGCAATGGTCTCTGCTTAGCAACGGTCTCTGCTTAGCAACGGTCTCTGCTCAGTTTAACAGCTGCGCGTGTGGGAGATGCTCGTGTGTTTCGCGGGTTACCGGACCCACAAGCTGCAGCGCTGTCGGTCAGCAGCAGATGATGCGCTTTCAGCCACTGACTTGTCATTCCTGCTCGCCATCACTCCAGTCCTGACTGAGCTCAATCGTCATGAAACGCAAATACAGCCATGAGTTTCTCTCTCTTGGTTTCATACAATCTTTGAGGAATAACAAGGCGCTCCCACAATGTGTTTTGTGCGGGGAAGTGCTGAGTAATGAGTCTCTCAAAACGAACAAGTTAATATAATGACACGTCCTGACCAAACATCCACAGAAATAAGGGAGTACTCTCTCTCATAGTAGTAGATGTGAGTTTCTCTTTCAAACAATCCCCTGGACTTGTACACAGCTATGTATCAATATTTACACATAGCTGTATATTTTCAGAACCTTGGGTCCCAAATAACATAGAATTTCTAATTTGTGTCTCAGGCTGAAAAAGTTTATGAACCCCTGCTTAGATACAGGGACAGGGTCAAAGGTGGCCCTCTGGTGGTTGTAGTACTAACTACAGGTGCAGCTGTAGTGTTGGTGACAGAGACCTGGGTGGATGTAGAACTAACTACAGGTACAGCTGTAGTGTTGGTGACAGAGACCTGGGTGGATGTAGTACTAACTACAGGTACAGCTGTAGTGTTGGTGACAGAGAC
>NW_019953391.1:0-2543 GCF_002910315.2 Salvelinus sp. IW2-2015
TCTCTGGTTCACTCTTATCTGTCTATTAAAAAGGGACATATACTCTCTCTTTCTGTATCTATCTTTGCTCCATCTTTCTCTGGATTTACCTGTGCTCATCCCTTTTGTTGGTAGTTAAAATCTATTCTGAAATGTTTTGAATTTCCATTGTACGCAACCATCAAAATTCTCACCCACCCCATAATTTAATACACTGACAATATTTCAGTCAGCACACATTGGAACAAATTGTATTTTTTATTAAAAGAGACATTTACTTAATTGACATGTTTCCAGACATAATATATGAATATCGTTAAATCGCATAGGATAAAAATACACAAGTGTCCCAATATTCACTTACCTTGGTAAATGTGATTTTTTACTAATACTCTTCTCTGAAGAACGCTTCTTCTTGATAACTTTAACACTTTTCTTTCTATGCACACATTGACGTTATTTTCATGATGTCCAAAACATATAATCAAGGGAATACAAATTGTTGTGGTTGGCCGCGAGGGGAGGTCATTCTGGTCTGTGACAGTCTCTCGCCGAGTGCTGTAGTGGAACAATTGAAGTGGTCGCGCATTGCAACTCCACCCGACTCAATGCCTTCAGCAAAATGAGAACATAAATGCTCTGGTTCGGGAATAGCTACATACTTTTCTTAACATAGACTATTATTGTGTAATCATTAATCAGGGCCGAATGTTATATAGCTCAATGCGTTTGACACATAAGTACAGTATATTAGGGTACATTACTGTTTCCATTAMAGTTAACCCTAAAAGCCCCAACATMTTTTTATCTTAAAAAATGTCAAGCACAAGCAGTAACATATTTACTTTCCTTAACCCTTTGTAACACATGTTTTTGCTTTTAATTCCCCAAAATAAGCATATATTACATTTATTTGACACATTTACACTCAAATGTATGCACTGATGATACAAAACATGCTCTTTCCATGAAATAGACTGACCAGGTGAATCCAGGTGAAAGCTATGATCCCTTATTGATGTCACTTGTTAAATCCACTTCAATCTGTATAGATGAAGGGGAGGAGAAAGGTTAAAGAAAGATTTCTAAACCTTGTGACAATTGAAACATGGATTGTGCCATTCAGAGGGTGAACGGGGAAGACAAAATATTTGAGTGCTTTTGAATGGGATATGGTAGTAGGTGCCTGGAGGTGTGTCAAGAACGGCAACGCTGCTGTGTATTTCACGCTCAACAGTTTCCCATGTGTATTCAGAATGTTCCAYCACCCAAAGGACATCCAGCCCAACTGTGGGAAGCATTGGAGTCAACATGGGCCAGCATTCCTGTGRAACGCGTTGTACAACTTGTTKAGTCCATGAACCGACGAATTGAGGCTGTTCTGAGGGGRAAAAAKGGGGGTGGTGGAGGTGCAACTCAATATTAGGAAGGTATTCCTATGTTTGGTACACTCGGTGTACGTTTTTTGCAACTTGTGATAGGGTTAGTGTTTTGTTTCTGAGAAATAGCCGATTTTGCTTATTTGATGTACCGATACGACCTAAAATAGTCTGGGCGTTATAGGCCCAGTGCCATCAGACTTATAGTTCTGACTGAAGAGTTTAATTCCAAAACGCTATAATGTATCCATTTTCAGAAATGTTGGTAAATTAGCTTTTATTGTTTAAAGAACTTAGTGAAAAAACGAATATCTTCCATATTTAATCATTGGCATGTTCAAATGACAGTATTTGTTTAAAATCTATCACTTGATGGTTTCATTTCAGAGACAAATGTTATTTTGCAAAACGCTATATATGTCACACCCTGATCTGTTTCACCCTTCTTATGCTCGTCTCCACCCCCCTCCAGGTGTCGCCCATTTCCCCCAATATCCCCTGTGCATTTATACCGGTGTTTTCTGTCTATTGCCAGTTCGTCTTGTCAAGCGTACCAGCGCGTTAACCGTCCCTTGACCTGTCGTTTGCCTGCCCCGTTTTGTGATAAACATCTGTGATTCGAACTGTCTGCATCTGGGTCTTATCCTGAGTCCTGATAATATATCAGTCTCACTCGCAGATAAATTAGTACTGCTAGGTTTTACACAGTCAAATGTAACAAAAAAACTACATTTTTAATAAAGAACTGCACAAATGATTCATTTGTGACATCAATATTTTATAACTCAACACAGTAATATGGAATCTGTATGTAAAACATTTAGCAGATGCTCTTATCTAGAGCAACTTACAGTTGGTGCAGTCATCTTAAGACAGCTACAGTCAATTGTCCAGGTCCAAAGTTCTAACTTTTCCATTGGGTCGGGTCCTGTTTGATTGTCATCAAGTCCTGGGTTTATGTAACTACAGCTGATAGAACTGAGTGGACCCGACCCCAGCTCTGCATAGCCTATAGCATATTTATTTCACACTAATAAAAGGTGAATTTATTGACTTTATAGAAGGCTTAGCCAACATAAAGAACTATAACTATTTGTTAACCAGAAGAGCAACTTGGCTGATAAAACAATTTCTGTCACTCGGGTCCAGTCTGGTCTAGGGTATGGGTCGGGTGTAGTTGTAATT
>NW_019953392.1:0-2543 GCF_002910315.2 Salvelinus sp. IW2-2015
CAGGATCTGTGCCGTATTACAGCAAAGACTCACTCTGCAGAGTTAACAACTGATCCAGGATCTGTGCCGTATTACAGCAAAGACTCACTCTGCAGCAACACAGCTGTTGGGTTGAATTGGCTAAATGTGACGACGTAGAGATTTAAACCAAAACTGAATAATAAGCCTATAGTCGACCCTATGCAAGAGGTGTCACTACAGTCCCTGGTTCGATTCCAGGCTGTAACACATCCGGCCGTGATTGGGAGTCCCATAGGGTGGCGCACAATTGGTCCGGCGTCGTTCGGGTTTGGCCGGGGTAGGCCGTCATTGTAATTAATAAAAAATAAAAACATATTTTAAATGTGGTTAATTTCAAGTTTAATTGATGTTTGCGGAACAACTCAATGAAAACGTCAAACAAAAGTGAATGTTGGAGTTGTTATTCCTGATTCTATGGTTGATTTGAGGTCTGTGTTCTGGTGACGTGTTTCCTTTGGGGTCACAAGTTAGGTTGTATTTGGAACTGATCTGTAGCCAGTCCCATAGAGATGGATTATATCATTATTTTTATTTATATATTATTATGTATATATTTTTTATGTTAACCTTTATTTAACTAGGCAAGTCAGTTAAGAACAAATTCTTATTTACAATGATGGCCTACACCGGCCAAACCCGGACGATGGGTTTGGCGCTGCCCTATGGGACTCCCAATCACGGCCGGTTGTGATACAGCCTGGAATCGAACCAGGGTGTCTGTAGTGACGCCTCTAGCACTAGAGATGCAGTACCTTGGACCACTGTGATACAGCCTGGAATCGAACCAGGGTCTGTAGTGACACCTCTAGCACTAGCGATGCAGTGCCTTAGACTGCTGCGCCACTCGGGAGCCCAGTATTGATGCTCTATCTAATTTCATGACCTGCTCTGTGTTCCCTTTGAACATTGATCCAAATGCCTTGGTTCTTATGTTTGTAACAGACCTCAGATCTGTGTTTCCTGTTGTCTCATTGGTCTGTCTGAATGCCTGTTGTGTCAGAAATACTGATCTCAGATCTGTGTTTCCTGTTGTCTCATTGGTCTGTCTGAATACCTGTTGTGTCAGAAATACTGACCTTAAATGAGTCATCTCCCTCGTGTTGCTAATGAACATGTTAACTGTTGAATCTAAGCTGACCAGAGAATGTTTCCCTTTGCTGTTTAGCGGGCTGCATCGCTCACCTGTTATGTTTACAACTGATTTCTCCGTGTGGTTTGAGTGTCGGTACTTATTTAATACCTTACACTGTTCTTTTTTTTGGACTGTTTATGTTGTACGTCGGACATGTTTTAAGACGTACCGTTGCTAGGTAACAGTCCGATACGCGAGCTGAGATGAGAAGGACGTCTACATTGTTTACTCTGGGTTGAATGGGATAGACAACAGTCCACTGATTCAGTTTGACGTGTTGACGTCCGGTGTAAGGAAATCCTGACGTGACCACTTCCGCTTCAACTTTTTGAAGGTTTTTGAATGATCTTCAAGCTCAATAAAAAGCACTAAAACAATAACACAGTCAAATATCTTCATGATAAAATACATAGACGTGACCTGTGTTTGTTGTTGTGGAACGGACGGAATATCTTGGTTCTCGTGTTACCATCTAACTGACTCAGGTTGTCTCCCATATGGAACCCTATGGGCCCTGGTTAAAAGACTCAGGTTGTCTCCCATATGGAACCCTATGGGCCCTGTTTATAGTGGGAGACAAACCTGATCTTTTAACCAGCCCATTAGTTCTATATGGGAGCACAACCTGATCTTTAACCGGGCCCAATAGGGTTCCATATGGAGGACAACCTGAGTCTTTAACCAGGCCATAGGGTTTCTATATGGGAGACACCTGGTCTTTTACCAGGCCCATAGGGTTCCATCTTGGAGGGACAACCTGAGTCTTTAACCAGGCCCAGTTCCAATGGGAGACCAACCTGAGGCTTTACCCAGGCCCATAGGTCCATCTGAGGACCAACCTGATACTTTAACCAGGCCAATAGGGTTCATATGGATACAACCTGAGTCTTTTAACCAGGGCCATGGGGTCATATGGGGAGACACCTGAGTCTTTTACCAGGTGCCCATAGGGTTCCATATGGGATACAACCTGAGCTTTTAACCAGGGCCCATTTAGGGTTTCTATGGAGACACCTGATCTTTAACCAGGCCCTAGTGTTCTATAATCGAACAACCTGAGTCTTTTAACAAAGGGCCCATAGTGTTCTATATGGATAACCAAACCTGAGTCTTAACCAGGGCCATAGGGTTCTAATCGAGACAACCTGAGTCTTTTAACCAGGGCCCATAGTGTTCTATATGGAACAACCTGAGTCTTTAACCAAGGCCCATAGGGTTCTATATCGGAGGACAACCTGGTCTTTAACCAGGGCCCAAAGTGTTCTATATGGATACAACCTGAGTCTTTTTAAGCGGGTCCAAGGTTCTATATGGGATACAACCTGAGTCTTTTAACCAGGGCCCATATGTTTATCTATGGAGACATCCTGAGTGCGGGTTAACCAGGCGT
>NW_019953393.1:0-2543 GCF_002910315.2 Salvelinus sp. IW2-2015
ACAACGTTGACTCCACCTCAGATAAGCCCAACATTCACTAACGGACCTTAACCCCCTTGTATTACTCATTTTTTTCTCTTACCATATCCCCGGATTTCCCCCCGCCGGGATTCCCTACTACGCAAACTAGCCCTACGCCGCAAAAAAATCCTGGCGAGTCGCGTGGAACTACTCTCTAGCTCTGGTGCTTAAAGCTTCTCATCGCCGTGTGAAAGCCAAAGCCATGCACCAATTAGCCTGAAAGCTAGCTGAGTGTTTTGCTAGAGGCCTCCCTGGGAGGTGGTGCTACCACCGCAAAGACCACTCCTGGGCACACTATCCGGACCCCTTTCTACTGCCGGGTACGGGGCACGGAACCCGCCGATCCTCTATCGACTGGGAATACGACATAAATCTAGCCCGAGATATTCAAGCATTTATCGGTTGGCCGTTCTTCCCTAAGCCAAGATCAGGACACGGCTCTGTAGAACAATCCGGGTTGGCAGAGTGTGCCTAATAGCAGTGAAATAATTAAAACAAACTCCTTAGGGAGAAGGCTCTCTAATGGTTACATGTCAAATTGAAACCAAGGCTTTACGGTACAGAAATTACAGAAAGTCATCAAAAGATGCAGCGCCCTGGGAAATAGGAAGTGGAAGCTAGCACTGCCAGGGCCTTGCCCTTCCCTCTACATCACCAGCTCCAGGAACAGACAGGTAGGTAAGTAGGGATGATAAGGGTACGGCCCTAAAAGCTTTATGACAAAAGTTGGTCGTCTAGAACGTCGAAACATGAGATAGTAAAGACGCGTAGGTTTCTGGGGGCGATAAAATAGCTTCAAGGTATAATATACAGACAAAAGTATGGTAGGATGTGAATACAGTGGAGGTAAACCTAGGTATTGAGTGATGATGAGAGAGATATTGTCTCTAGAAACATCATTGAAACCAGGTGATGTCATCGCATGTGTGGGTGGTGGAACTGAAAGGTTGGATAAGGTATAATGAGCAGGGTTAGAGGCTCTACAGTGAAATAAGCCAATAAACACTAACCAGAACAGCAATGGACAAGGCATATTGACATTAAGGAGAGGCATGCTTAGTCGAGTGATCATAAGGGTCCAGTGAGTGGTGAGGTTGGTTGGGGTAACGGCGATTCAGACAGCTAGCCGGGACATCGGTAGCAAGCTAGCATAGAATGGAGGTCTGTTTTTAGCCACCTCGTGAAAAATTCGATAGAAGGTTCGATAGACCTMTTCAGATAGCAGCCGATAACACAGCTAACGATTAGCGGGCCGCAGATGGGCGTTCAGGTAACGTCGCGACRGAGGGGCCAGTTGGATAACTCCCTCGGGCAGATAACGTCGGTAGTTCAGTCGTGAAGGCCTGGGGKGGCTCCGCATCGGCAGTAAAACGGGTCCGGATAGGTGATTGTAGCCCAGGAGTGGCTGATGGAACTCTTCAGCTGGCTAGCTCCGGAATAATTGATGTTTGCTCCGGGACCGATGTAAGCCAATAGTCACTCGGATAGCAGCTAGCTAGCTGCGAGATCCAGGWGTAAATGTCCAGAGCTTGCGGTTGAAATCCGGGGATATGGAGAGAAAATAGGTCCGGTATGCTCTGGTCTGAGTCGCGTTGCACAAAACTGGCGACAGCTTTTCGAGCTAAAGGATAGCTGATGACCACAAACCGTGGTTAGCTGAATACTAACGTTAGCCATTAAACTGGCTAGCTTCTGGCTAGCTTCTAGTTAGCTTCTGGTTAGCTTCAGGCTAGTTTCTATTGTGGATTTCAGATTTGAGGTAAATAATACCTCTTTTTTTTATTGGTGAAGCGGGTTGCAGGAGAGTGTTTTGAAGTTGAGTTTTAAAAAAGAAAAAAGAAAATATATAAAAGATAGGCGAAGAAAGATGTAAATATATATATATACACGGGACACGACAAGACGAGGACCAAGGACGTCTGACAGCTATGCCATCTTGGTAGATGTGTTCATCAACCTGGCCAAGGCTTTCGACTCTGTCAATCACCACATTCTTATCGGCAGACTTGACAGCCTCGGTTTCTCAAATGATTGCCTCGCCTGGTTTACCAACTACTTMTCTGATAGAGTTCAGTGTGTCAAATCGGAGGGCCTGTTGTCCGGACCTCTGGCAGTCTCTATGGGGGTGCCACAGGGTTCAATTCTCGGGCCGACTCTCTTCTCTGTATACATCAATGATGTCGCTCTTTCTGCTGGTGATTCTCTGATCCACCTCTACGCAGRCGACACCATTCTGTATACTTCTGGCCCCTCTTTGAACACTGTGTTAACTAACCTCCAGACGAGCTTCAATGCCACACAACTCYCCTTCCGTGGCCTCCAACTGCTCTTAAATGCAAGTAAAACTAAATGCATGCTATTCAATCGGGCTGGCACATGCCCRCCCGTCCAGCATCACTACTCTGGACGGCTCTGACTTAGAATACGTGGACAACTACAAATACCTAGGTGTCTGGTTAGACTGTAAACTCTCCTTCCAGACTCACATTAAGCATCTCCAATCCAAAATTAAATCTAGAATC
>NW_019953394.1:0-2541 GCF_002910315.2 Salvelinus sp. IW2-2015
CACTTCAACATTCTATGGCAGCCATATTAGCTCCCCATTAATGTCACATGGGGAATATTTAAATATTGCTATGTAACTGTATGTCTAGAATTAGAATAATATTCAAAATTGTAAATGTTGGCCTAACTTTCTAAATATATTGCTCTGATACCAAGCTCCTTCACTCAATGCTAACTCTATAGAATCTCTATAGACAATGTTTACTGCTGAGACATTTAAGTGATAATGCCCGATAAGCCGGTGTTTGGAGGATATGTTGGCACGGGTGTTGTTAGGTCCGAGATGAAGTCGAGGGCCGGCAAACTGTGCCAATATATCCTCCAAACACCGGCTTTGAGGGCATTATCACTTTTATACAACGGGTTACCAACATATTCAAATAATGATTGACATATTTGCATTAAAAATGTTATTTTGATTAATTTATTCATACTATTTCATCCTTCCACAAGATATAGTACCGACAGATATCTCGGGTTGCTACCCAAGCCGGCTGGTCATTCGTTCTATTGGTTCGGTTGCCAGAGACGCCACCCAGTCGTTCAGTCTTTTTGTTCTAAATGTTCCATTGCTATACTGGCTGGCAACGTTCTTATCCCTTGCTTTCTAGCTAGCCAACAACAGCTAACTTACAGTCACGTTAAACGTCAAAAGGAATAACAACAGTATCTGCATTTGAATTTGTTTAATCTGTTTTCTAGTGACATTTATTTGGATACATTCATAACAATGAGCTAATGATGCGCGATTTCGCCTGGCATAGAAAATGTGCTCTCTCATCAGGTCACTGTTGTTCAGAGCAGCTAGCCAACAACACAGCCAACAACACAGCCAACAACACAGCTAACACAATCACTTCAAACACTGAAGCTGTAAAGACTGCAAACTAGTTGCACTTTGTTTCGTTTTACCTTTTTCCAGTTGACATTTCTTTGTATATATCCATAAAAATGATGCCAGCTGATTCATGACTTGGACTGGCTGAGAAACGCTGCCTGCCTGTCTCAGCAAGGTTAAAACAAATGTCCGCTGTTGAAAACTAAATGCTAGTCTAAAAGAGATAATGAGATAGTGAGATAATGTCTAGATGCATTTTATAGTGGAGATCAAGTTTATAAGTTACCTTGCTGGGCTGATGAGACAGTGGATTCCACAGTCAGATGGAACAGAGTAAATAGGCATTTTAACATCATAGATTTAGCTGATGATAACTTGTGGAATAGACACTGGCTGGAATTGGTGAGAGAGAAACAAGAAGAAGAGAGAGGAAAGAAGTGAGGGAGAGAGGAGAGAAACACGAGGGTAGGTAGAGGAGAGAAACTAGGGAGAGATGGAGAAAGAAACAGTGGAGTCAGCGAGAGAAGAAGGCAAAACAGAGGAGAGCGTGAGAGAGAGGAAACAAGGGAGGAGAGAGAAAACAGAGGGCGAGAGAGATGAAGAATAGGGTGTAGGGAGAGAGACGAAACAGAGAGTGAGAGAGGTATCCGCCAAGCAGAGGTTAGAAGGAGAGAGAGAAGACAGAAGTAAGGAGAGAGATGAAAGAATCAAGGAGGGCTGAGATAGAGGAGAGAAGGAAGAAGAGAAGGAGAAGAGAAGGCAGAGAGGAGAAAGCATAGACAGTGAGGCAATTGCCTTCCAAGATGTCCTCCCTAAAAATAGTGAATAATAGGTATTTAAGCGCGCTGGACTCTCATTCTGGGCCAATGAAGTCCTTACATGGTCTGGAGGTGTCATTGGCTGTACCTTGATTCTGTGACGTGCTCGGCTACTTACATGGTTGGAGTAGATCAGTCGGGTTGGCATGTGAGTGGCCTAAATATCAGGAGCTGATTCGATTGCCACATGCTCTGAGCTATCCCAGCCAATCAAAACTTTTCTTATGAAATAACAGTTGAGTCTTGCAGCAGGACATGACAATGGAGAGGCGTGAGTGTACATCCAGGTCTTTAATAATCGGTCACAATACTCTGCAGGACATTTACACAATGATTGAGCAATGGCAAAAAAATAAAGCAAAAAACTGGCCACGTTTCCTACCTTACATACCACAGGCCAGTTGTGATCCCAAACCTTTGTGAACCCACCTAAGGCCCAGCTGGACAAGAATAACTGTTGCGACCCACTAGGAGCCCCGACCCCCATCAGCGTTTTACGGAGAACACACGCTCCGTCACTAGAATCCACACTCCAAAGCCAAAATATAAAGCCTGTTCTAACACTGTACCATTCATGGTTTCCGTCTCCACGTGTACAAAGCTGAATGGAATCGAGCGTAAATATATCATACAAATATCCCAACGATGGAGGAACCATCTCCCACCTTAGTATATCAACATGGATAGCATCATTGTTAAATTCTACACTTTCTTTCACGCCAGGAGAAGATAAGCGAAAGGTCTAACACCCTTGATCAACCAAACCAAAGCTCGACCACCCCTGAAGTCTTGTGAGAAAGAGGCCACAGGACACGGTTGCGTTATCAATGTTATACAAGGGTGGCGTCTAATATCTGGAAAAATACTATTTGGTTAAAAAGCCAAT
>NW_019953395.1:0-2540 GCF_002910315.2 Salvelinus sp. IW2-2015
TCTTTCCTACACTGAAAATTACCCTGCTAACGATGCGCTAAGCTGCGGCTTGTAGCACAGCGATTCTCCCGTAGCGACTTCTCCTATATTCTGATACACGACTGCAATTAGAAGACATATGTTAGTACACTTAGCTTCCTGTGAAGAGTTGACGAACCATGTCCAGAATAAGCGTCCGGAAAGAAAGTTGAATGAGGAAAAAAAGTTGCGATGGAAAAAAACTAAAAATCATAAACGTAATAAAAACAAAAACAAAACAAAAAAACACGTGTAAATTGTCAGCTTGAGCAAAGTAAATTGCAGCAAAATCGCACAGCAACAAAACGCACACAACACTCTGCAGATTCAACAGAATCAATTTGGCATAGTTTTGTTTGTGGCTTGCATGAGCGCTCTCAGCAAATGCAACGCCGCCGCCTTCCTGCCTCAAGCAGCATCCAAGGTCCACATCTGCCTGGAGTCGCTTGGATTTGACAGCTCGTAACGTCGTAGTAGAGCAACCACAGCATGGATGAAAGCCAGAGATTTCAATTCTCCTGCACTGAGCCTCGTTTTTGGATAGCCGAGGCCATGCTGTTCTTAGTCCAGCAGCCGCGTGCAATGCTCACTAAAGACTGCTGGATAGTAGTAGCCATGAGACGCTGTACTCCTTTTGCATTCAGACGGTTGGCATTCGAGATCGCTTGAACTTGTCTGGTCCAGCTCAGCCTTTTGCAAGAGAAGGCCATGGAAGGAGACGTCTTCACCTTAACTGCACTTCTTCAGGCCAAGACAAGCTTAACGATCGCAATGCTCC
The DNA here is from genome assembly GCF_002910315.2 of Salvelinus sp. IW2-2015. Taxonomy (NCBI): domain Eukaryota; kingdom Metazoa; phylum Chordata; class Actinopteri; order Salmoniformes; family Salmonidae; genus Salvelinus; species Salvelinus sp. IW2-2015. The sequence goes on from NW_019953395.1 coordinate 797, forward strand.
ATCGATGCCAGGACGCTTCACATTGTGGTCGCGTTCTGCTTCTTCTCTGTGCACATATCCTACGATCAGACATCATCCATGGTTCAATGTCCTTTGAGCCCAGCCAGTAACATCTGCTGTTGTGTGCTACCTCCTTCAGCGCCTCGAGACACCAAAGGGAGCTGAGATCGTGTCCGACCCCAGGGTTCACTAAGTCATGAAGCTGCTTTACTTACATTGCAGAATACATCTCGGGCATCCACCAAGGTGAAAATCCTGGCCTTGGGAAGCTTGTAGAGGACATCCTCCAGTGTTGGCATGATGTAGTGGGAACGTTTCAGTTCTTGGTTCAGATGCTTTGGGTCGACTCTCAGCTTCTCTGKTTTTTTCACTATGACCATATTGCTGATCCAGTCAGTTGGTTCAGTCACAGATGTCATGTGGCCATCGGCCTCATACTTGTCCAGCTGGGCCTTCACAGCCACTTTCATTGCAATGGGCACATTACGAGAAGCACACTAGACTGGAGTGACACTGTCATCCAATTCAAAATGTACCTCTCCAGGTACTGATTCAACAGGTCTGTTGAATACATCGTCATATCTGCTGAGTAGTTGTTCTTTGGAGGGGGGTCCATGTCGGACATGCTCCACGATGTGCAGGTCATTTGGTACGGTGAACTGCATCAGTTCCAGGCGTTCAAATGTATAGCCTCAGAGGAGAGGATGTTGACTGCTTTTCACGATCTCAAACTCCAGCTTGTATTTGTCTCCCCGAATAACACATTCGGTCTCAAAGGTGCCCATAGAGCTCATTAGCTCTCCTGGGTACAGCTTTAGTCTAGTATCGCTGGGCAAGAGATGTGTGTCAGGTTCCAGATTGATTTTGTCTTTGTAGCTCATTACGTTGCACGTAGCACCGGAATCCAGTTGACATTGTTGTTGCTTGTTGTGTAATCGTAGTGTTACAAACAATTTCTTCCCTCTTGAGTGTACAACCCCAATGGATTCATACATGTAAATGTCACTTTCACTGTTCTGATCAATGAGTGACATCATCAACACAGTGAATCTTGCCCTCACTCAYCCTTCTTTTGCTTTTGAGACACACTTTTGCAAAGTGATTATTAGTTCCACAAGTTCTGCATGGTTTTCCATAGGCAGGGCAGTGCTCTTTGCGTCTTGCGTGTGCATTTCCACAGTATTTGCACGCTATGGGGCTATCTGTGTTCGCCATTCGTGGTGAATTACTCTGCCTTGATTGGTTTTGTCTGAATGTTTRCCTGGCAACAGCGTGAACAGTCTCMGCGTCAGTGTGTGGSGTTTCCATTTATAATGCTCTCATTCTCATGTCAGTGACGACTTCGGCAGRGCGGCACGTTTCAATGGAATTTACTAGAGGTCGACCGATTGTGATTTTTCAACGCCAATACAGATACCAATTATTGGAGGACCAAAAAAAGCCGATATTTATATATATATTTGTAATAATGACAATTACAACAATACTGAATGAACAATGAACACTTATATTTTAACTTAATATAATACATCAATAAAATCAATTTAGTCTCAAATAAATAATGAAACATGTTAAATTTGGTTTAAATAATGCAAAAACAAAGTGTTGGAGAAGAAAGTAAAAGTGCAATATGTGCCATGTAAAAAAAATCTAACGTTTAAGTTCTTTGCTCAGAACATGAGAACATATGAAAGCTGGTGGTTCCTTTTAACATGAGTCTTCAATATTCCCAGGTAAGAAGTTT
>NW_019953396.1:0-2539 GCF_002910315.2 Salvelinus sp. IW2-2015
AAAGCTGTCATCAAGGCAAAGGGTGGCTACTTTGAAGAATCTCAAATATAAAATATATTTTGATTTGTTTAACACTTTTTTGGTTACTACATGATTCCATATGTGTTATTTCATATTTTTGATGTCTTCACTATTATTCTACAATGTAGAAAATAGTAAAAATAAAGAAAAACCCTTGAATGAGTAGGTGTGTCCAAACTTTTGACTGGTACTGTATATGCTAACATTATTTTCCATAGATCATCTCTCTCCACTCTCTCTAATTGACTGTTCATTTCTATTGATCGAGAGGGAACCTTATTCACAGCTCAGACAAAGCCTGTAATAGATCATTTAACACTAGGAGAGCTGAGAGCGTGTTGTTGACTCAAAACAAAATAACTTTTTTAATTACTCTGACATTTTTAAAGTCATGTCACCCCCCGCCTTGACATTTCCTAAATAAGTCTATATAACACACTGTCGTTGTTAGAATCTTAATTTTACAAACGTAATTTGTGTTATAAGCTGTTTTACAAGGTATATTTTTCTGCCCCTCAGTCACCGAAAATTATTCACTGGCAGTCAGTCTGCGCAGCTGATGATGGCGCATCAAAAATACACCTAAACTACATTATATATTTTTTTAAAGTATGTGGACACCCCTTCAAATTGGTGGATTCGGCCATATATTTCAGCCACACCTGTTGCTGACAGGTGTATAAACTTGAGCACACAGCCTTGCAATCTCCATAGACAAACAATGGCAGTGGAATGGCCTCAGTGACTTTCAACGTGGCACCGTCATAGGATGCCACCTTTCCAACAAGTCAGTTGGTCAAATTTCTGCCCTGCTAGAGCTTCTCCGGTCAACTGTAAGTGTTGTTATTGTGAAGTAGAAACGTATTGGAGTAACAACGGGCTCAGCCGCAAAACGTACAGGACCGGCGAGTGCTGAAGCGTGTAGCACGTAATAACCATCTGTCCTCGGTTGCAACACTCACTACCAAGTTCCAAACTGCCTCTGGAAGCAACGTCAGCACAAGAACTGTTCATTGGGAGCTTCATGAAATGGGTTTCCATGGCCGTGCAGCCGCACACAAGCCTAAGATCACCATGCGCAAAGCCAAGCATCGGCTGGAGTGGTGTAAAGCTGTTAATACATTTTTTTTAAACTGTTTTTACTTTCTCATGATGGGGTATTGTGTGTAGATTGAGATTTTATTTTATTTAATCCATTTTAGAATAAGGCTGTAAAGGGAAGGGGTCTGAATACTTTCCGAATGCACTGTATGTACAAATGAAAAACCACTAAAACACCACAATTCAAATGTTCAAATCCATTAAATAAACACAATCACAAAGATCATTCACTATTCATTCATTAAGGGCAGGTCTTAAGGAATATTATGCATTTAAGAAAATACATTTCAAAAGAGAAGAATGGCATATTTTGAGTTTGGAATCAAGGTAATTCTGGAAAAAAGTTTTTGAAATAGAGCTCAACGGGTAATTTTTAAGAGTTGTTTGGTAAGAATATTCCATGTGGAACTGCAGAATCTGCTCTTTCTGATACTATATAGACATCCAAACGTTTTACCTGCTTGTGACTCTGTAGGGGAATTTTTAAAAGTCACAATTTGCACTCCATTTACCTGCCTCTGTGTCAATTACAAGCTGCGCTGTTCATCAGATTCTTCATATACAATTTAACAATTGATAATACTCTCACCCATCAGACTATTATCAATTGAATCTTGTCTTTCAAGAAACTCTATTTTTATATGAAATTAGTCAATATACACTACATGACCAAAAGCATGTGGACACCTGCTCGTCGAACATTTCATTTCAAAATCATGGGCATTAATATGGAGTTGAACCCCCTTTGCTGTTATAACAGGCTACACTCTTCTGGGAAGGCTTTCCACTAGATATTGGAACATTGCAGCGGGGACTGGCTTCCATTAAGCCACAAGAGCTTAGTGAGGTTGGGCACTGATGTTGGGCAATTAGGCCTGGCTCGCAGTCGGCGTTCCAGTTCATCAAAGGTGTTAGATGTGGTTGAGGTCAGGGCTCTGTGCAGGCCAGTTAAGTTCTTCCACACCGATCTCGACAAACCATTTCTGTATGGACATCGCTTTGGGCACGGGGCATTGTCATGCTGGAACAGGAAAGGGCCTTCCCCAAACTGTTGCCACAAAGTTGGAAACAGAGGATTGTCTAGAATGTCATTGTATGCTGTAGAGTTAAGATTTCCCTTCACTGGAACTAAGGGGCCTAGCCTGAACCATGAAAAACAGCCCCAGACCATTATTCCTCCTCCACCAAACTTTACAGTTGGCACTATACATTGGGGAAGGAAGCGTTGTCCTGGCATCCGCCAAACCAAGATTTGTCCGTCGGAGTGCCAGATGGTGAAGCGTGATTCCAATGGGGGCGAGCTTTACACCACTCCAGCCGATGCTTGGCTTTGCGCATGGTGATCTTAGGCTTGTGTGCGGCTGCACGGCCATGGAAACCCATTTCATGAAGCTCCCAATGAACAGTTCTTGTGCTG
>NW_019953397.1:0-2538 GCF_002910315.2 Salvelinus sp. IW2-2015
CATTTTGTTGCGTTACAAAGTAGGATCAAAATTGATTAAATTAACTTTCTTCTTTCATCGATCTACACAAAATAGTCATGTCAAAGTGGAAGAAAACTTCTAACATTTGTAAAACATTTATGAAAAATAAAACTCATGTCTCTTGATTAGATATTTATTCAAGCCCGAGCCAATACATGATAGAATCCCCTTTGGCAGCGATTACAGCTGTAAGTCTTTCTGGATAAGTCTCTAAGAGCTTTCTACACCTGGATTGTGCAATATTTGGCATTATTCTTTTCGAAATTCTTCAAGCTCTGTCAAATTGGTTTTTGAACATTGCTAGACAACCATTTCTAGGTCTTGCCATAGATTTTCAAGCAGATTTATGTCAAAACTGTAACTCAGGACTAACTCCCACTCAGGAACATTCACTGTCTTTTTGTTAAGCAACTCCACTGTAAATTTGGCCTTGTGTTGTAGGTTATTGCAGTAGCAGTGCGTGGGTAAAATCACAAAGGAAGCCATGCCAGTAAAAAACAACCTGTGTTATGATAATTGCGTTGTTTGCTCCATAACCTGTTAGTTCATCTACCTTGCCACCGTGCTATATAGGCTTAAGGCCGAGACAATAAGAAGACACAGTGGCAGAATAAATTCAACCACAACTTTGTTTCATCACAAAACCGGAGAGCAACATCTGTCCAGTGGAGTCCACAATCAAGTTAATGTTTACGAAATATTCGGACTACTTAACAACTATTGATTTAGAACACTGGAGTTACCGCATGTCGCAAAGAAAACAGGAGCTGCCTCCGCTATTCCACCACCATTTCAACTCCAACATCATCAAATGACCTATGTTTAGTCTAATACAGTGACTAAAAGATTCCCACAACAATTTAGTCCAATCAATGTTAGCTAAATATCCTGTGGCTGTCCATGGGGGGTACTGATTTCTGTGTGTGTGTGTTTTCTACTTGTTGACTCACCCTACTTGTAGAGAAACGCCAATGCCATCATGCCCGCTTTCATTTTGCCGAAACGGTCTCTGACTCTTGTCATATCACGCTTTTATTTTTTGTTGTCCTAGGTTATCTGGCTAAAATGCTTGCTCGCTAGCCTAACTTCCTTTTATGGGCAACGATTAGCCTACTACATCAAGCTACATTGAACTTTCATCCTCTCAGGCCAGGGGCACAATATATGAATTTATGGTTGGATCACATCCCTCTGGTACCTGTGTGGACGGAACATTAATTGACAGGATTTCTTGCCTCGGCTGTAAAATCCCTTAGTCCCAAAAAACATTCATCCGCATTCACAACAATGCCTATTTTCTCTGATTTCGTTGTTAGCGCTGTGCAGTTCATGACCAATGCAATAAACGGTACAAAGTCCACCTTTTTAACATGCAACATGTCAGGATCCTATTGGTGACAACTATTAAGGTTTCTTAAACATGACTTCCTTCTTCCATTCTTCTTATTGCCTCCAGATAGGAGACATGCTGGACATGTCTCCTATCTATTCTTGCCACCTTGGTCTCCTTCACCCTAACAGGGCACTTCCTGAATTCGGGTGCATGCTCGCCACCACAATTGCAGCATTTCACTCCAACTGGCATACGATATTCTTCCTGTCTACATACACTTGACCCTTTTTTTTTTTTTTTTTTTTATGACAAGCAGTAAATGAATCACCAAATTCCATTTTACAATGAGCGCCTTACCATCTGCAAAACCCTCACCTAACCGTACCCTGCCAATGTACCGCCATATGTGACTACCCCATCACGGGTGTGTACAGCCCAGGGATCGCAACCAGGCTCTTTAGCTGATCTCTCAGCCTACTAATCAACGAGCGGAGATTTGGATGACTGATGAGGCAAGTTTTGTTTCAAATTGAATCGCGTCGAATGAAATGAGACAGAATGATTTCAGCAGTGGCAACAAATAAAAAGAATACAATAGAATGTAAATGGTTGCTGGTTAGTAATCCAACCTAGTGAGATTTTCAGACCGAATCGAAACTGGGAGATCCGTTTGACAGTATCGATCGAAAATCATAGAATAGTTGGATATGTTGGCGACATGGAACAATAACAAAATTTCTCTTATTTTGCGTCCGAACGCGAGCAAGTGAGATCAGCGTGCACCTGAATACTATAACTTAGAATGCTGTGCGTGGAGATCTGCGAGCATGCCGCTACTGCATGCGAGCTCGACCCTATGTAGGATGGAGTGAGAAACCAACCCTATCCCTTATTAGTCATTTTCTCTTAGCTTCAGTATGTATAATTGGTTTATTGAATTCGTTGAGCGCCTTCATGCCCAACCTTTCAAATATGATAAATTTAACTATAATTGACATGGCGCAAGGAGCCTAGTGGTTAAGAGCGTTACTAGAACCGACACAGGTGCAAGACTGAATCCCCCTCCACGACTTACAAGGTAAACATTTTGTCATTCATTGCACCGACAAAGCAGTTAACCCACTTTCCTAGGCTTTTCACTGAACAATAAAATTTTTCTTAAACTCACTTGCCTAGTAATAAAG
>NW_019953398.1:0-2537 GCF_002910315.2 Salvelinus sp. IW2-2015
TCAAATCGGAGGGCCTGTTGTCCGGACCACTGGCAGTCTCTATGGGGGTGCTACAGGGTTCAATTCTCGGGCCGACTCTCTTCTCTGCTGGTGATTCCCTGATCCACCTCTACGCAGACGACACCATTCTGTATACTTCTGGCCCTTCTTTGGACACTGTGTTAACTAACCTCCAGATGAGCTTCAATGCCATACAACTCTCCTTCCGTGGCCTCCAACTGCTCTTAAATGCAAGTAAAACTAAATGCATGATCTTCAACCAATCGCTGCCCGCACCTGCCCGCCCGTCCAGCATCACTACTCTGAACGGTTCTGACATAGAATATGTGGACAACTCCAAATACCTAGGTGTCTGGTTAGACTGTAAACTCTCCTTCCAGACTCACATTAAACATCTCCAATCCAAAATTAAATCTGGAATCGGCTTCCTATTTCGCAACAAAGCATCCTTCACTCATGCTGTTAAAGATACCCTCGTAAAACTGACCATCCTACCAATCCTCGACTTGTCTATCACAGTGCCACAGTCTATCACAGTGCCATCTGTTTTGTCACCAAAACCCCATATACTACCCACCACTGCGACCTGTATGATCTCGTTGGTTGGCCCTCGCTTCATACTCGTCGTCGCCAAACCCACTGGCTCCAGGTCATCTACAAGTCTCTCCTAGGTAAAGCCCCACCTTATCTCAGCTCACTGGTCACCATAGCAGCACCAACCAGTAGCACGCGCTCCAGCAGGTATATCTCACTGGTCACTGGTCACCCTCAAAGCCAATTCTTCCTCTACTTACAGTTCTCTGCTGCCAATGACTGGAACAAACTGCAAAAATCTCTGAAGCTGGATACTCTTTACTGCCTCACTAGCTTTAAGCACCAGCTGTCAGAGCAGCTCACAGATCACTGCACCTGTACCTAGCTCATCTGTAAATAGCCCATCCAATCTACCTCATCACCATACTGTATTTATTTAATTTAACCCCTTTTCTCCCCAATTTTTGTTGTATCCAATTGCTAGTAATTACTATCTTGTCTCATCGCTACAACTCCCGTACGGGCTCGGGAGAGACGACGGTCGAAAGCCATGCGTCCCCCGAAACCCAACCCAACCAAGCCGCACTGCTTCTTAACACAGCGCGCCTCCAACCCGGAAGCCAGCCGCACCAATGTGTCGGAGGAAACACCGTGCACCTGGCTACCTTGGTTAGCGTGCACTGCGCCCGGCCCGCCACAGGAGTTGCTGGTGTGCAATGAGACAAGGATATCAATACCGGCCAAGTCCTCCCTAACCCGGACGACGCTAGGCCAATTGTGCGTCGCCCCACGGACCTCCTGGTCGCGGCCGGCTGCGACAGAGCGCGAACCCAGAGTCTCTGGTGGCGCAGCTAGCGCTGCGATGCAGTGCCCTAGACCACTGCGCCACCCGGGAGGCCATACTGTATTTATTTATTTATTTATCTTGCTCCTTTGCACCCCAGTATCTCTACTTGCACATTCATCTTCTGCACAACCCACCATTCCAGTGTTTAATTGCTATATTGTAATTACTTTGCCACCATGGCCTATTTATTGCCTTACCTCTCTTATCATACCTCATTTGCACATGTTGTATATAGATTTTTCTACTGTATTATTGATTGTATGTTTGCTTATTCCATGTGTAACTCTGTGTTGTTGTATGTGTCGAACTGCTTTGCTTTATCTTGGCCAGGTCGCAGTTGCAAATGAGAACTTGTTCTCAACTAGCCTACCTGGTTAAATAAAGGTGAAATAAAATGTGTTGCTTTGTTGACAAAACGGATGGCACTGTGACAGACTGCATCCAGTTTGCTGAGTAGAGTGTTGGAGGCTATTTTGTAAATGACATCGCTGAAGTCGAGGATCGGTAGGATAGTTCGTTTTACGAGGGTATGTTTGGCTGCGTAAGTGAAGGAGGCTTTGTTGCGGAATAGAACGCCGATTCTAGATTTAATTTTGGATTGGAGATGTTTAATATGAGTCTGGAAGGAGAGTTTACAGTCTAGCCAGACACCTAGTTATTTGTAGTTGTCCACATATTCTAAGTCAGAACCGTCCAGAGTAGTGATGCTAGTCAGGTGGGCGGTTGAAAAGCATGCATTTAGTTTTACTAGAGTTTAAGAGCAGTTAGAGGCCACGGAAGGAGTGTTGTATGGCATCGAAGCTCGTTTGAAGGTTTGTTAACACAGTGCCCAAAGAAGGGCCAGATGTATACAGAATGGTGTTGTCTGTGGGGGTGGATCAGGGAATCACACGCAGCAAGAGCGACATTGTTGACATATACAGAGAAGAGAGTCGGCCCGAGAATTGAACCCTGTGGCACCCCCATAGAGACTGCCAGTGGTCCGGACAACAGGCCCTCCGATTTGAGACACTGAACTCTGTCTGAGAAGTAGTTGGTGAACCAAGCGAGGCAATCATTTGAGAAACCAAGGCTGTTGAGTCTGCCGATAAGAATACGGTGATTGACAGAGTCGAAAGCCTTGGCCAGGTCGATGAATACGGCTGCACAGTAATGT
>NW_019953399.1:0-2535 GCF_002910315.2 Salvelinus sp. IW2-2015
AATCGGCAGAGTAAGTTCAAATAGAATTTTATTCAACGTTTGTGCAAGACAAGGGACCCTTAGGTTTTTTCTTTGTAAATGTGCATGCCTACCCTAGCCCTATGTACACATTCAGGTTCAACACTAACCCTAGAATCAACCCTCACCCTAACCCTCCCAAACAGGGCTCCCCCGCTCTCAATTACCAATCTAACCCCTAAACACACGCACACACACAGTTGTTGTATTACCAGTAGGTGTAGTACTGATCAGAGTCGTTGATTAAAAGGGGMAGGAAGAAGAGCACCGGTCCATGATGATGCACACGCTCTTCCTCAGAGGACGGGAGCTCTTGGGTTCTGTTTCTGTACCAGGTAAACTCAGTCACGCTGGCCCAAACCAACTCACTCAGGTCATAGTAGGCTGGCAAACTAAGGGCCTCCCCCTCTGTCACAGTAGTTTTATACTTGTCAAATAGTTTACATGGGGACTCTGCCAAAATARGAACATACATTACCCGATTAAGTTGCATGTGAAGGAAAAGAGGTCTATTGTTCAAGGTACAATATATTCACTATGCCTTGTAATAATGGGATGTAGAAATGTGTGAAATATGAAGAAGATGCTATACCTGTGTAATGACCTATTGTAGTGGGGTTTAAGGACATTTCTCTCTGGGCAGAAATCCTAGTCAAACCGAGGAGCAGAAACATGAGACCACCATCCACCAACTACAAGACAAGGGGAACAAAAAAAAGAATGTTACCTTATTGTAAAGTCGAACAGGAACTATCATTCCACACAAGACCCTATAATAAAACATCAGGACCATGCTTTACCATGRCATTAATAAATGACATACCTATTTTCAAGAGGGAATAAAATACATATGCAGAAAACCTTTTTAGGTTCAGAGTGAAGAATTACTGAAAGAGCTTACCCTGAAAGTGAAGGAGCACATTTTCTGCAAAACAGGAACTTGCCTCCACTGATAAGAAAGAACAYGAGTCATATTCAACATGTTGTTAGGATATCCTGTTATAGATACAGCKGAAATGATGAAAACTAAAATGTTGATATAATATGGATTATTGAAATGGCCATGTAACATATCAAGCTTGAATGAAGAAACCATGACCTCTTTGGAAAATATACAGTGTTTGCTAAAAAAACAAACATCAAATCGCTTTTGGTGCTATTTTTACAAGCATAAAGTGATTTATTTAAACTCTTAGTACAAAACTCCAAACTGGTAACACTTCAAGCATAAAGTCACATTCYAAACTTTTTATTGTYCATTAATTTTGTTTGGAGACGTATTTCACCACACAACCTATTATCCAAAATATATGTTCACTGTGAAATACCATGCAAACATTTATTTAAATCAGCAAACACACCCTTCTCAATTTAGTCATTTTAACAACCAGTTAATCRATTAGAAAAAATGCTGTACAGTAAATTGCAGTACATTACACTGTTTTCACATTAGGCAATACACTTGCACTACCCATCAAATATACTGAAAATCTAATTGCCATAATTTCTGTGATCAAAGGTGTGTTCATTGATTACATATTTCACAATAATTGATGAAAAATAGAAATGTATTGTTCAGATATAATTACAGCTAGGAATTCATCTTTTCCCCAAAATCTACCAAGTTTTAGTTCAGGGAATAATTCATATTTATCCAGTGACCATTCCTAAAGCCATTTAAAACCAAGTTATTGGTCACTATGCCTGGTCTCCCAAATAGAGAGCCGCTTGAGCCACCTTGTTTTGACTGGGCTTGGCCACTATGTAATGATTTTTCCAGAGCAATTAAAACTGATATCTTAGTCATGAGTAATCTCTGATGCTGATCGATTTGTGAAATTTGGAAACAGGCGTTCATAAATTCAGAGTTTATGCATGCCTCAAATTTTTAATCCAGCAAGGGGGTCACCCGTGGAAACATGTGTCACCAGTATTAAGACCGTCCATCCCATGTCTGAGGGACACGGAGATGTTAGAACCGGCCACTCTAGGGAAACAGTTGAGGGATGTTACCCTTCAGTAGGTTTCGGTTTTTGCAGGGCGTTGTGGTAATGGGCGTAAGCAATGCTGCTTCTGGTGTAAAGTGTATTTCGTTTTAAGCTTATCCCAAACCTTAACCCTTAACCATTTCTGAGCTAAAACCACCCTTAATATTTTTGGAGTTTGAATGGACTTAAACTTAAACCTTAAACACGTTCAAAATTTTTTTGGACGTTTGGAAACAACTTCCGAAATTTGTGGCGTATGAGAAACATTGAATGAATATTGTCTAAGTCTTTGTTTGCAGCATTTCAGCGCATTTCCAGCAGTGGCTTTGTGGGGGTAAATGGATACACATAGAGGGACAGATATGACAATATTGAAAGCAAAGGACAGGTGTACATTTTTTAGACCACAAGAGGAGAAGGCGGGCACTTGAGTGTGGCATTTCTTTGCCATTCTGGAAAGGACAGGAAACCAAAAAAGGATTAACAGGACATTAAGTATAATGGGCCAAAGCCATAGTGCAATAATGGC
>NW_019953400.1:0-2534 GCF_002910315.2 Salvelinus sp. IW2-2015
CATGGCAGAAGTTGTTCCCTTCTGGCTACAACAACTCAAATTTAACAATTATCAAACAATGACATACAATTTATTAAGCACATGAAATTCCAATCTCGAAAGCATTCTTCCCCAAAAAAATTTTATAAAAAAGTTTTTACGTTCAAATGGCTCTCTGGTGAAGTCGTGACTTGCGATACACCTAGTTTCCTGAATCGGTCACATATTGTTTCAGTGTACTCAACAGTATTTCAGTCTGTATTCCAATTGGCTCATTCCATCCCTCTCCTCTCCCCTGCCAATCTTTTCCAGGTCATCTGTTGAAATGTTCTTAGTCAACTTATCCTGTGAAGTAAGGGTTAAATAAATACATACATTGGAGACAGAGCCGTCTAGGAGCAGACAGCTGTGAAACGCGTCAGGTTTCTCTTGGGTCATTCTTACTGAGAGGCCCTTAACCCAATCAGTGTGCAGGGGTCAACTTTGCCTTGCAAAATACTGAGTAGGGTTGTGACAGACAAGCTTGGCAGTAACGTTTAACAGCCATTTCTGCTCTTGAAAGTTCTGTTCTCATTTCACAACCGCAGTAAGACTTTAAACCTGTGACTGACAACGTAGGCCTTCACTCATTTATTGTGAACAGACTTGTTGGTTGAGGTCAAAGGGGAACTGGGGAGACGTAGTCTTCATATTAGGGGGGCCTAATTTTTTWAAATTCCTCTTGTCTCTCAAAAGAAGACCAGAAGGATAGGGTATTACTTCCCATTCATTGGCAGGTGGGTGGAGAGGGACACTCATTCAACGTTAGCTTGTAATATAGGCAGGAAGTCCATTCTTAAGAAACCACAGCACAGGGAGACAATATACCTTACCAGGCCTTTTTGAAGACAGCAGCTTGTGTCTAAAGATTATGTTCTCCCTCTCCTGTGCAGCTGTCTCTCCTTTGTTTAGGTAGATTATTTTCAGCGGTGGGAGCTTCAGGCTGAAGAATGCGGGATGTTCTCTCCCCTCTGGTCCTGATGGACTATGCAGGTTTGGGAATCAGGAGAGAAATTGGTGGCTGAAAGAGAGGGACACTGCGACTGGGAAAGTTATCAGGACACTCGATAGGAAATGTAATGGAACTGTCTTTTCTTCCTTTTCAGGTAGTGCACCACTCCCTTCAGTGCCGGCTCTCGCCTTATGGGGGCCCTGAAGCGAGATTCGGTTGGGGGGGCCCCCACCTTGCGGCAAAATATTTTAGTGGTCCCCCTCTTGATGGAGGGGACATTTTTAGTTTAAAGCTAATTCTATTTTAAAGCAAATTTTATTTTAAAGCTAAATTCTACACATTTTGCAATGACTTAAGCCATGTTAATGATATCTGAGTGAGAATGACTAACAAAATCAATGGGAGCCTCCTGGAGGTCAGGGTCCCTGGGCATGTGCCCCTTGCGTGCCTGGTCAGTATTGCATGCCCGGTCAGTTACTACAAGTTTGGATGGCTGCTAGACGAACTACCAATCAAAAACATTTTAGTTGACATGGCTAATTGAGTGACTGTCCTGTCAGCGACCTGACAGCTTATGCAACTGCTGATGCACAACCAAATTTWGAAATTGCACCTGGTGTATTCTACTATTCTTACTCTCATTACTGCCCGGGGGTCCTAAGCGACCACTTATGTCTCTTATACCTGGAACCGGCCCTGTCTCCCTCTTTCTTTCTTTGTCTCTCTCTCTCTCTCATCTTAATACTTTCCTGCTCTGTCCCTCTGCCTCTGTGTCACCCAGTCTCAGTACAAAGGCCCTGGTATGAGATGGGAGATGTGAGGTGGGCGGCCAGTGTGGATTGCCGTCTCTGGGCGGCCAGTGTGGATTGCTGTCTCCCTTTACCGGAGGAAGTGGATCTGCGTGTCCGATCCCAACGTGCATAAAGCTGTCAAACACCAATTGATGGTGATGAACAACCTCTGGTGATCAGGGAGAGTGATGACTGGTTTAAAGATATATGGGATGAATGATGATTGAGCAGTCCAGGTGTAATATCCTTCATTCAAAGACAGTGATATAGACTCAAACTGCCATTACGCACAGCTAAACGTTCACTCTTTCCACTGCCATTTGCTATTTGCCTTCGAATAAATATGTAAGGCACAGTACAGAAATAAGTTCTGGCAAAAACAGTATAAATCTATAGATACATCATTTACATGGTTTATTAATTGGATGTTGACATGTTTGTGGCAGCTAGTCCTCACAAACATAATCAGAATGAGTCATAGGGGAGTTAAAAAGGAGTAAACCCTGCCTAAATGTCAAAGCCCTCRAGCTCTGAATGTAACGTACTGTTGTAATAATGTTTATTTATGAAGCCCGGCCATGATCAAGGCTCAGTTCGGGTTGTTTATTTCACTTTCAGAATCTTTTTGTCTCTGTAATGGCTCATGGCTCATTACGGCCATATGTTGTTCCTAAACCCGAAGTTCTAGAGCATTCTTCCTTATTTTGTTTTGCGCACATTGCACCCATTATCTGTTTCCACTAATTCCTGTCGAGAGCAAGGCCTTTTTCCCT
>NW_019953401.1:0-2533 GCF_002910315.2 Salvelinus sp. IW2-2015
TCAGAAGTTTACATAAACCTTAGCCAAATACATTTAAACTCAGTTTTTCACAATTCCTGACATTTAATCCTAGTAAAAATTCCCTGTCTTAGGTCAGTTAGGATCACCACTTTATTTTAAGAATGTGAAATGTCAGAATAATAGTAGAGAGAATTATTTATTTCAGCCTGTATTTCTTTCATCACATTCCCAGTGGGTCAGAAATTTACATACACTCAATTAGTATTTGGTAGCATTGCCTTTAAAATGTTGAACTTGGGTCAAACGTTTCAGGAATCCTTCCACAAGCTTCCCACAATAAGTTGGGTGAATTTTGGCCCATTCCTCCTGACAGAGCTGGTGTAACGGAGAAGGATTTGTAGGCCTCCTTCCTCGCACACGCTTTTTCAGTTCTGCCCACAAATGTTCTATGGGATTGAGGTCAGGGCTTTGTGATGGCCACTCTAATACCTTGACTTTGTTGTCTTTAAGCCATTTTGCCACAACTTTGGAAGTATGCTTGGGGTCATTGTCCATTTGGAAGACCCATTTGCGACCAAGCTTTAACTTCCTGACTGATGTCTTGAGATGTTGCTTCAATATATCCACATAATTTTCCTGCCACATGATGCCATCTATTTTGTGAAGTGCACCAGTCCCTCCTGCAGCAAAGCATCCCCGCAGCATGATGCTGCCACCCCTGTGTTTCACGGTTGGGATGGTGTTCTTCGGCTTGCAAGCCTCCCCCTTTTTCCTCCAAACATAACGATGGTCATTATGGCCAAACATTTATATTTTTGTTTCATCAGAAAAGAGGACATTTCTCCAAAAGTACGATCTTTGTCCCCATGTGCAGTTGCAAACCGTAGTCTGGCTTTTTTATGGTGGTTTTGGAGCAGTGGCTTCTTCCTTGCTGAGCGGCCTTTCAGGTTATGTCGATATAGGACTCGTTTTACTGTGGATATAGATACCATTGTACCTGTTTCCTCCAGGTCCTTTGCTGTTGTTCTAGGATTGATTTGCACTTTTCACACCAAAGTACGTTCATCTCTGAGCGGTATGACGGCTGCGTGGTCCCATGGTGTTTATACTTGCGTACAATTGTTTGTACAGATGAACGTGGTACCTTCAGGCATTTCGAAATTGCTCCCAAGGATGAACCAGACTTGTGGAGGTCTACAATTTTTTTCTGAGGTCTTGGCTGATTTCTTTTGATTTTCCTATGATGTCAAGCAAAGAGGCACTGAGTTTGAAAATAGGCCTTGAATTACATCAACAGGTACACCTCTAATTGACTCAAATTATGTCAATTAGCCCATCAGAAGCTTCTAAAGCCATGACATCATTTTCTGGAATTTTCCATGCTGCTTAAAGCACAGTCCACTTAGTGTATGTAAACTTCTGACCCACTGGAATTGTGATTCAGTGAATTATAAGTGAAATAATCTGTCTGTAAACAATTGTTGGAAAAATTACTTGTGTCATGCACAAAGTAGATGTCCTAACCAACTTGCCAAAACTACAGTTTGTTAACAAGAAATTTGTGGAGTGGTTGTGGAGTGGTTGAAAAAAAGTTTTAATGACTCCAACCTAAGTGTATGTAAACTTCCGACTTCAACTGTATATACTATTACAAAGGCAGACAGCCATTGAAGTGTAACTGATCGCATCTGACTACGAACACCAAAAAAATGATCGTCAGGAGTGAAGACGTGCGCTTCACTTCAAGAGCCGTGGTGGAGATACAGGGTTTGAACACATTTCATTGGTCAAGGGGTCGTGAAACATTTATAGAGACGTAAAGGGGAACCAATAGTATCGATCCATGTACAAAAATGAAATAATCCGACAGCGATGATATAATGATATAAATCTATGTAACTGAAGTGATTGGTAAAATGTAAGTTAGTTCCTTCAGAAATTACTTGAGTAACATGCTGACCAAACCGCTCGCATCGCGTGCGCGAGCGTTGCAAAATAAATTTAAACATACATGTTATTCAATTATTGCACCCACACTGCTCGCGCGCACCAATGAGCGTCTGCGTTGCCAAGCGCTAAAATAGAAGTCAGTTCTATTTGTGACGCTGAACGCGGTGCAAGTCCTGCCTCTCCCATCTCCTCATTGGTTCATAGAAGCAGATACCCACGTGCCATCTCCCCATTGGTTATACCCACGTGAGTGATTGAAAGATGAACTGAGTTCATTCAGTCGTCGTGGTAACTATGAAAGTTAGATGCCAATCGCCATATAAAGTCCAAAGAAGAAAAAGCCTGGAAGGAGGAGAGATGACAAGAAACGATTCGGTTGACCGTTTTGTGGGTGGACTAATTGTCAGAGTAGAGGACCTTGTGCATAAAATAACAACTCAACGTTTAAATCCCAGGACAAATTAGCTAGCAACAGCAAGCTAGCTAAATAGGCCAAATTAGCTAGCAACTGCAAGCTAGCTAGCTAAATTGCCATAAATGTTTAATGCTTTTCGACCTGTCCCCAAATTAATATAATTGGTTCAGAGTTTGTTTTGATATTTTAACCTGCGTGTTGTGATCG
>NW_019953402.1:0-2533 GCF_002910315.2 Salvelinus sp. IW2-2015
CAGTGGAGCCAGTCTTGGGGAGGCGTTAGGAGGACCATGGGGGAGGCGTGTCTAAAGGGCTCAGGTGCCTGGCTCTATCTTCTATTTCAGATTAAATYAGGTCTGCTTGYCCCCTGAAGAAGTGCTGCCTGTTCTCTTTAAATACCTRGTGTGGGTCAGACATCCCGMCACTAATCAGGGTGTGTGTCAGGGAGTGACGGGATGGAGATASAGTGGGGCTTGACCAATRTGAGCTTTATTGTGGGCTKAAGTAGTTATTTCTCCATCTTTGTTTTGGAATTGTTAGCCATAGTCGAGCGCCAGCCTGTAATATAGCACAAGTAGAAKKACATTGTGCCAACAGATGTTGTCGAAAAGCTGCCATGTTTATTTAATAAGTTGTTTMCCRCAGCCCACACTTGTCTTGGACATCCTCTCCCTTCTGTCTGTCAAACTGAGTATTCACCTTTCCTCTGACTATACCCACCCAGGTCAACCAACTTCCCTCACGGCTTAATCCTTGTTGTGTGTAAACACATTAACTGGCAATTAATATGGAGATTCTGCTCCAGATGTGCTTGTAAGTGTGAATTTTGGACTTGGCAAGTGAGACTTTGGTCCATATGAGTGAGCTGCTGCAGCAATATTCCACCTGTTTCCGCCGCCATTATTGTACACTGGCAAACAAATGGCTCTCTAGCCAAAGACAGAATAAGAGCAGTAGCATTTGGTGTGGCTCTACTGAGGAGCAGAGAAATAGCTCATATTTGCAGTACTTTTTACACCTGGTGGTGTACATGAGTTAAAACATAGCAAGTTAAACTGATTTAGTTTAAAGAAGAATGACCAATTATTTTATATTAAAGTAAAACCTGTAATTCAACAGCWCAGTGTGTACTAAATGCATCTGCCATATCACAAAAAGGATTAGGATTCATTTGTTTATGAATAATCAAAGCGGTATTACATAAACGGCTGATAAGTCTTACACTGCYTAACAAAAACACGATTATACTTTTCTGAGTGTGAGACTGAGTGGAATACTTAAGTACGTTTGTAATTTGACAGCTTTCTCTCCTGTATAAGAGAGAAAAGTCACAATACCATTAGATTGCAATAACTTTGTGAAGATGTTCAACTTGAAAATGGKGGAGTGCCTTCATTTTACCGCCTCCTCTACTTTTTAATGTCAAGTGTGGATATTTGGGAAAGAGCTGGCAAAAAGACTGCTTGACACATGCCTCATGTGATATTCTCTCTAATCTGGGGACATGAAATGGAAAGCGGTCACGTTATTCAGTGCTCACTGGCAGCATGCAGAGCTTTGACTTAAATTAGCCATCGATGTTAAGAGCGATAAGAGAGAGAGGAACACACAGGGAGGGGGGGGGGGGGGGCGGGGGGCGCAACGACCAATACTAAAGGGGGGGAGGGGCGGGGGGGGGAGCAAAAAATAACCAAACAAATATAACGGGGGGGGGGGCAATACCAAAAAAGATAAAAATGTGAAAAAGTCAAGAGGTCTGATACTTTCCGAAAATGCACTTATATACTGTACTGTACAAAGCGTGAGGGAATTATTTGTATAAAGTATAATTATATTATAAAGGTAATAAACTTGTTATTTTTCTAAATCATGACATTCAGCCTGGTTTATATCCAGCAATTATGGTCGAAAATCCATGTAGTGTTATAGAATGATAGAATAATTAAAATATGCTACCTTCTATAAACTACAAATTCAATTCAATTTCTATTCTATATTGGCATGATATGCTTCAACTATTCTCTTTATAACAACGTCAGACTGTGTTACCCGTCATCCGTAGTGTAGGAAAGAAAGGGACCAATCCTGTTCTCTTTGCAAGCAATCATAGGGAGAGAGAGTAAGTCCTTCCAACCTCCTAGTTTGTTTTGTCCGGGATGCAAGCTCCCGCCTACAGCTGTGCTGCCAGGCCTAGAAGCCGGGCACCCAGCCCGCGGCCGAAAAAGACAGAGCTGTGCCGGACTGAGGCTGGCCAGAGCCAACATGACGCCCAATGCCAGGGAGAGAAACTGTGTCCAGCTCTGCACGCTAACCACTGGCTCCCTTCCCATGGGGCCCGCTGAGCCGAACCTCAGTGTGGAACTGTAGATTGCTACCATCAGTGGGAGCACTGGTTCCATTACGGGCTGCACCGCCGGCAGACACACCAATGTGTGAGCACAGCCCCGTGCAGGGGGGTGCTGCAGCGAAAGGAGCATGAGACAAAGGTACTAGACCAGCTGATGTGGCGTAGTTGCAGAGGCTATGCAGGACTAGCATTTGGAAACCAGAGCTCCTAGCCCGCTCCAGGCTGGATTCAGAGCCATTACGAGTGCCGCTGTCTATGCGGTGAGTGAGGTGTGGCTAGGCAGGCTAGCATTTGTGAACGAGCTCCTGAGCCCCAGCTCTTCTCATGTGGCGGTGATGGGGGAGGTGTGGCTAGGCAGGCAGTAGCATTTATGAACAGAGGCTCCTAGCCCCAGCTTCTCATGTGAGGGATACTGCTGCTCCAATTTAGTGTGGTCCTTA
>NW_019953403.1:0-2533 GCF_002910315.2 Salvelinus sp. IW2-2015
GTGTTGGAGGCTATTTTGTAAATGACATCGCCGAAGTCGGGGATCGGTAGGATCGTCAGTTTTACGAGGGTAGGTCTGGCAGCATGAGTGAAGGATGCTTTGTTGCGAAATAGGACGCCGATTCTAGATTTAATTTTGGATTGGAGATGTTTAATGTAAGTCTGGAAGGAGAGTTTACAGTCTAACCAGACACCTAGGTATTTGTAGTTGTCCACATATTCTAAGTCAGAACTGTCCAGAGTAGTGATGCTGGACGGGCGAGCAGGTGTGGGCAGCGATCGGTTGAAGAGCATGCATTTGGTTTTACTTGCATTTAAGAGCAGTTGGAGGCCACGGAAGGAGAGTTGTATGGCACTGAAGCTCATCTGGAGGTTAGTTAACACAGTGTCCAACGAAGGGCCAGAGGTATACAGAATGGTGTCGCCTGCGTAGAGGTGGATCAAAGAATCACCAGCAGCGAGAGCGACATCATTGATGTCTACAGAGAAGAGAGTCGGCCCGAGAATTGAACCCTGTGGCACCCCCATAGAGACTGCCAGAAGTCTGGACAACAGGCCCTCCGATTTGACATACTGAACTCTATCGGAGAAGTAGTTGGTGAACCAAGCGAGGCAATCATTTTGAGAAACCAAGGCTGTTGAGTCTGCCAATAAGAATGTTGTGATTGACAGAGTCAAAAGCCTTAGCCAGGTTGAAGAATACGGCTGCACAGTAATGTCTCTTATCGATGGCGGTTATGATATCGTTTAGGACCTTGAGCGTGGCTGAGGTGCACCCATGACCAGCTCTGAAACCAGATTGCAAAGCGGAGAAGATACGGTGAGATTCGAAATGGTCGGTAATCTGTTTGTTCACTTGGCTTTCAAAGACCTTAGAAAGGCAGGGTAGAATAGATATAGGTCTGTAGCAGTTTGGGTCTAGAGTGTCTCCRCCTTTGAAGAGGGGGATGACTGCCGCAGCTTTCCAATCTTTGGGAATCTCAGACGATACGAGAGGTTGAACAGGCTAGTAATAGGGGTTGCAACAATTTCGGCAGATACTTTTAGAAAGAGAGGGTCCAGATTGTCTAGCCCGGCTGATTTGTTGGGGTCCAGATTTTGCAGCTCTTTCAGAACATCAGCTATCTGGATTTGGATGAAGGAGAAGTGGGGGAGGTTTGGGCGAGTTGCTGTGGGGAGCGCAGTGCTGTTGACCGGAGTAGGGGTAGCCAGGTAAAAAGCATGGCCAGCCGTAGAAAAATGCTTGTTGAAATTCTCAATTATTGTGGATTTATCGGTACTGACAGTGTTTCCTAGCCTCAGTGCAGTGGGCAGGTGGGATGAGGTGCTCTTTTTCTCCATGGACTTTACAGTGTCCCAGAACGTTTTTGAGTTTGTACTACAGGATGCAAATTTCTGTTTGAAAAAGCTAGCCTTAGCTTTTCTAACTGCTTGTGTATATTGGTTCCTAACTTCCCTGAAAAGTTGCATATCACAGGGCTATTCGATGCTAATGCAGAACGCCACAGGATGTTTTTGTGCTGGTCAAGGGCAGACAGGTCTGGAGTGAACCAAGGGCTATATCTATTCCTGGTTAAAAAAAAATTGGAATGGGGCATACTTATTTAAGATGTGAGGAATGCACTTTTAAAGAATAACCAGGCATCCTCTACTGACGGGATGAGGTCAATGTCATTCCAGGATACCCCGGCCAGGTCGATTAGAAAGGCCTGTTCGCTGAAGTATTTTAGGGAGCGTTTGACACTGATAAGGGGTGGTCGGTTGATCGCAGACCCATTACGGATGCAGGCAATGAGGCAGTGATCGCTGAGATCTTGGTTGAAAACAGCAGAGGTGTATTTGGAGGGCGAGTTAGTTAGAATGATATCTATGAGGGTGCCCGTGTTTAAGGATTTGGGGTTGTACCTGGTAGGTTCATTGATAATTTGTGTGAGATTGAGGGCATCAAGCTTAGATTGTAGGATTGTAGGACTACTCCAGGAGTAGTCAACCCGGGTTGCGGTTAGCTAGCTGCGATGAATCAGATGAAAAGGTTCAGAGTCTGCTGTAGGAATCCGGGGATATGGAGAGAAAAATAGATCCAGTATGCTCTGGTTTGAAACGCGTTGTTCGAACTGGCGAGAGCTTTCCGAGCTAAAGGTTAGCTGATGACCGCTAGCAGTGGTTAGCTGACTGATAGCTGGTAGCTAGTTAGCTAGGTAGCTTCAGTTGAGGTATTCCAGTTCGGAGGTAATAGAAATACTTTAGGAAAAAAACAGATCCACATCACATTGGGTGAGGCAGGTTGCAGGAGAGTATTTTTAAGTTGAGGTTTAGGAAAAATATTAAAAAGAATGCGAAGAAAAATATATAAAAGATATATATATACATGGGACGAGACAAGACAAAGACAAAGACGTCTGACTGCTACGTCATCTTGGAAACCAAGTACTTTAGTCAGAGACTGCCATCAATCAAGTAGTTTGTGGTGACGTGGGGCACGAGGGGCATTGTACAAAATAAAGTAATCAGCGATAGGATCGTCTTTAACCAAC
>NW_019953404.1:0-2532 GCF_002910315.2 Salvelinus sp. IW2-2015
GGCTACTTTGAAGAATCTCAAATATATTGGATTTGTTTAACACTTTTTTGGTTACTACATGATTCCATATGTGCCATTTCATAGTTTTGATGTCTTCACTATTATTCTACAATGTAGAAAATAGTAAAAATAAAGAAAAACCCTGGAATGAGTAGGTGTGACCAAACTATTGACTGGTACTGTAGCTATATTGGGCTCCCGAGTGGCGCAGCGGTCTAAGGCACTGCATCTCAGTGCTAGAGGCATCACTACATGCTCTGGTTCGCTGCCGGGCGTGATCACAACTGGCTGTGATCGGGAGTCCCATAGGGCGGCACACAATTGGCCCGGTGTCGTCCGGGTATGGCCATCATTGTAAAATAAGAATTTGTCCTTAACTGACTTGCCTAGTTAAAGGTTAAATAAAAAATATTGAAATGTGGTGTAAACATTTCCATGATGACCTCTTTCACAAACAAGAGTCAAATTGTAAATGTCTTCTACCAGTTGTAAATGCATTAAATATCTCAGATTTTATTTGGCTTATATCATCCCATGTAACAGTGTGCTGCTAACAGTGTAGCTTCCTCCACTGTCGAACTGCCCCATACTGGGCTCAAACCAGTGATCCTCTGGTTTGAAAGACACTTGACTGCCCTCCTTGACAACATACAAACCGATTGGGCCATACAAAAAGGTACATTTTGGATGGCTCCATCAGCGACATTTCAAGCTAGCTTTGGAGTGAGTCTATGGTATGTTCTTTATACTGAACAAAAACAATTTAACAATTGCAAAGATTTTACTGAGTTACAGTTCATAGTAGGCTTTATTACAGACAGAAATCCTCCTCAGCACCCCCCCACCCCCCCCTTGGACAAACCTGCAGGTGAAGAAGCCAAATGTGGAGGTCCTGGGCCGGCGTGGTTACGTGGCCTGTAGTTTTTTGAGAGAAAAGCTTTTTGTGCGTACGGAACATTTCTTGGATCTTTTATTTCGGCTCATGAAACCAACACTTTGTTCAGTATAGATTCCAGGGTATTTAGAGGAGATTCAACATATTGCCATGAAAACACCTGACTGACGTAGTTCACATGACATGTTCTTTTGTGCCAAATCACACAAGATACTAGATTTAATATTTTTTTCTTTATTTGCGACTTTGTGAATGGTTCACAAACTGAATCTAATAGAACATTCAACAAGTATATATATATATATATATATACAGACATGTCGATCCATTTTCACTCAGTATGTGTGGCATCAGCCCAATTTCACATGGCTTGATTTGCTGAAAATGTCTCTCCCACTCATTCTTACAGCGCAAGCTCCAGCCTCTGTTGCACACAGTCCCGTTGGCATCGGCAGTGCCTGTCCAAGGCATGACTTCTCATTGGTGGAGATAAGCTTAGAGAGTCTCAGAGTGCAACATGTTTAATATCCTTTACCCTGACCAGCTCAGTCTTAGATATACACGAAGCAAAACAAATAATTCACTGTTGTTCAAAGCTGATCAAACTCCATTCCAGAGCACCAAATCCAAGTGCATGGGAGTTGCAGATAAGAGCACTGTTCTCGAGTCAGTTCCCTGTATGACCGGCTGGTGGGTAGAAGTGGATGAACTAATGTGGACTGAAATGGTTCAATCAATAATGTCTAACCACTCAGCACCATTTTGTATACGTCAGTGCCAACAGCCCACAACAGGAAGAACCGATGGGAGGGGGGGGGGGGAGGGGGGGGGGGGGGGGGGGGGAGGGGGGTGGGGGATGTGGGACTGCATAACTGCCCCTACACAAGAGCACATATAGAGATATATATACGCACGCGGTGTGATGTCGCTGAGTGGCCGACAGAGGTACCAGAACATTCTATTGGAGCCTTGCTCCTTTCCAAGCTTACCCCCCAAAGACATGCTTTGCGACAGTACAAAAGTACCAGCTGATTGGATGGTTCTCGCCTCCTTGTCTCCTCCCACGTGTCCAGACCTGCCGCTCGCCCTCACCCGCCCGAGTGACTGTGGCCCGCCATCCTTTTGGCCTGAACTGGAGGGGTGGGCTGCGATTGTGGGTGCGAGTGAGAGGACCAACTCACATCTTGTTTGGACCTTTGTCCAGAACCTTCCGGCGATGGGAGCCCAAGGACATGCCCCTTGCTTCTTCGCTTGGTCCGCTCTGCCAACCTCTGGTCTCCTCTGTCCCCACACACAAACGAACACTTTATAACAGTTACATCAGTACAGATGGAGCTAATTAGCGCAAAGCTCTCGCAAAAAGTTGGAAGGGAATAGTTATCAACAGTGAAAAGGAATTTTTCCTCTTTCAGAAATGTCATGTTTTTTGAGGATGAGGACACTTCTCTAATGTTTAATAATGTTCATGTATTTGTTTAGTTGTATCCATTGCTCGCTATACTAATTGGGTTTGTTTAGACTGTACCTGTGCGCTAAGCTGCGCTTGTCTGCGTTTGAAGGCCTCTACGGGGTTCATCTTCCAGTGCATAAGTTCTCAGGAAGAGCGGTTACGTCAATCCACTTCACAACTGAGAAGC
>NW_019953405.1:0-2531 GCF_002910315.2 Salvelinus sp. IW2-2015
GAGCAGTGGCAGACGTACCGTCACCACGGGCGCGCACTCAGCCTGGAGTACCGCCTCCGGTACCGCTGTGACTCCAACTACTACGGCCCCTTCTGCAACAAGCTCTGCCGGCCCCGGGACGACTTCTTCGGACACTTTGACTGTGACGTCAGTGGCATCAAGGTCTGCAAGGAGGGCTGGACCGGACCGGAGTGTCGAGAAGGTGAGCGAGGGCTACCTGGTGCTGAACACGGGTTGGTTTTGTGTCTGATATTCTGTTGGACTTCCAGGAGTGAAGAGGACCTTCAGCAGCTCTTAGAGGACAGTGGAAGTTGATAGAAAACGCTTCTTTATTGAGGAAACCAACGCTTTTCGGGCTTAGCTTGCATTAGGGACTTGGTGTTATAGACTACAGACATATTAGGGTCAGCACAAATGATTGGATGGAATCCAAGTGATGGCTCCTCCTTGCTCGTGACTCGTGGCTCTTTGTATGTCAATTCCTATTCTTAGTATGTTATGCCAAGGTAATAACCATCAAGCCTGGAAAATCCCCTTAGAACCTCAAATGTCCTGACAGTTTTTTCAAAGTCACTTTATGATTCCGGCTTGTGAGTCATCATTAAAGGCGACCTCACACTCTGACCTGAAGCGGCAGTGTTGCTGAGGTGAGACTAAATCAAGGAAATGATGGCGGAAACCATGGAGGATACGAGCCTGGAGTAATGACATCCTGTGGCCCTCCCTCCTGCTACCGCCCTCCTCTGGCTCATCTCACTTCCTCCTCAGCAGGGCGCTGATTGGACTGGAGAGACACAGGAAGGGAGACATCATTTGTCGAGAGTCGTTAGAGACGTAGAGGGTGGAGAGCACTGAACGTTACCATAAATGGAACGACCCCACCCGGCGTCGATGAGGCTGTGTACTGTTCTGTGTGCTGTGTTTCTCTGACGACAGTGTTGTTCTGTACTCTTGGTCGGTACGTAGGGACTGTGTTGATTTGGCGTCTGTCGTGTCTATAGGTCCCCAGTGTCCGTGGACTGTCTCTGACCTGACAGACGGTGATGTAATGTCGTGTGTGTGTGTGTTGTGTTACAGCGGTGTGCAGACAGGGGTGTCACCAGATCCATGGCTCCTGCGCTGTGCCTGGAGAATGCAAGTGAGTCTGCACCACCTTGCTGTCGAAAAATAACGTTTGTTCTCAAAGACTTCCATGTATCTTACCATGTAGCCCCCCCCCCCCCCCCCCCCCCCCCCCCCCACACACACACACACACACACACACACCGTCAAGGGCAAACACTTCAGATCCAATACCGAGCAGTGGGACACAATCACAAGGGATTAGAGATTAGATGCCCGCTGGCATGGTCCTTGTCCTTGTGGGCTCTCGCCCATTGAGACCTCTCTCTCCGTCTGTCCCTGTCTTAACTGTGCCCAACTCACCACAACGGAACAGTCATACTGTACACTCTCTCACACACTCCGTCTCTGACTCTGTCTCTCTGGTGGAGCACTTTTACTGTGGGCGTTGAAGTGAGCTGTTGGACTCATCAGAGGCGTCAAAGTAAGGGAAGGAACATGTGCTGCTGTAGCTGCAAGTTCAAGAGCTTTAACAAAACACACGCACACACACACACGGCCGCACGTGTGGAGAATGGGGGGGGGGGGTGTAGCTGGGATAACAACACCCTTAGTGTCCGCTGTGTTCCCTCTCCCCTTCCAACCCCCCAGCCAATATGTGCCCCTGTTTTCATTCTTTTGTTTCAAACCCAGATGATCTCATCCCTCCATCAGGACTTTTGCTATGTGTGTTATTAGCTCTCCCTCCCTGTCTCTCTCTCTCTCCTCCCCTCTCTCTCTAATGCTCTCTCTCTCTCTCCCACTCACTTACAGACCCCCCCTTTCTCTCTGTCTCTATCTCTTGCTCCATCTCCCCGTCTCTTAAATACACATTCACACAGTACACTGTTTCGCCACTCACATTCTCTGCCTCGCTCTCTCGTATACACACATTCTCTCTCTCTCTCGTACTCACGCACGCATGCACACACAAACATCTCCCTCTCACACACACACTCGCACACATGCACACACACACATTCTCTCTCCTTTTCTCACACACACGCAAACGCACGCACGCACGCACGCACGCGCACGCACACACACACACACACACACAGTGCTTTGTGTGGGCTAATACCCTGTCAGTGGGGATTATAACCGAGGTGGAGATGACAGACCCTCTGGTAAGTCCCCCTCGGGTCAGCAGCTCTCTCACCATGTCACCACCCAAACTCTGTGCCTCTCCTACCCATCTGTGCCCTCTCTACCCTCTGTACCCTCTGCACTCTCACCCTGTCCCCTGTCTGCCACCTCTGCCCTCACCCTGTCCTCTCCTCCTTATCAGCAGCTCTCACAACATGTCACCACTGTGCAGGGTGGAGCGAGACTCTGTCCCTTCTCGTTCTCTCTCTTTCAGGGCAGCCACACCGACCCTGTGCCCTTTAGCTGCTCTCTTTACCTAAACGCTGTCTCTCTGTCTCTTCTCT
>NW_019953406.1:0-2530 GCF_002910315.2 Salvelinus sp. IW2-2015
ATACCAGGCCGGTCTGGTTTATAAAACAGCAAGGTCTGTTATAATAGCAGACCAGGTCCATTATATTACAGGTTCAGGTATAGCGGCCAGGTAATAGTATCATACAGGCCAGGTCTGTTTTATAAAAGCAGCGCCAGGTTCTTTTACACAATACAAGAGCCCATGTCTACAGGCCAGGTCCTAGTAAAATACAGACCAGGTTCTTATGTAAACAGGCCAGGTATAGTATATACCAGGCCAGGTCTATTAATAATACAGAATAGTCTCTTATAATACAGTCCAGGTCCAATTATCAATACAGGTCAGGTATACTGGTGCAGGTTGTATAATACAGGCCAGGTCTATTATAAGACAGCCATGTCCTATTATCATACAGGCCAGGTTTGTATCCAAATACAGCCCAGGTTCTGGTATAATATAGACCCAGGTTATATTATAATACACGGCCCAGGTCTGTTATAATACAGACCAGGTTATATATAATACAGGCCAGGTCTATTATAATACAGGCCATGTCTACAGGCCCAGGTCTAGAATAATAGCAGGTCAAGTCTATTTAATACAGGCCCAGGTCTACCGGCCAGGTCTAGTATAATACTGGCATGGTCTATTATAATACAGACCAGGCCTATTATAGACCAGACCAGGTCTATTTAAATTACAGGCCCAGGTATAAAGGCGGGTCTAGTATAGACACAGGCCAGGTCTATTATAATACAGACCAGGTTTACAGGCCATGTCTAGTATAATACAGGGCCAGGTCTATTATAAATACAGGCTAGGTCCTACAGGCCTAGTCTAGTATAATACAGGTCAGGTATATTATAATACAGACCAGGTATATTATATACAGGCCAGGTCTACAGGCCAGACTAGTATCATACTGGCATGGTTATTATAATACAGACCAGGCCTATTATAATACAGACCAAGGTCTATTAAAAACAGGCCAGGTATAAAGGTCAGGTCTAAAGTATAACTACAGGCCAGGTCTATATAATACAGGCCATTTTCTTGTATAATACCGCCCAGGTCTGTTATAATACAGGCCAGGTCTAACATATAATACAGGCCAATGTCTAAGGCCAGGTCCTAGATATACAGGTCAGGTGCGTATATAATACAGGCCAGGTATATATAATAGGCCAGGTCTACAGGCCAGGACTAGTATAATACTGGCATTGGTCTATTATAATACAGACCCGGCCTATTATCATACACGACCAGGTCTATTAAAAAACAGCGCCAAGGTTAAGTGCAGGTTCTGTTATATAATTACATGCAGGTCTAACTATAATACAGACCAGGTCTAACAGGCCTATGTCTAGTTAATGCAGGCCAGGTCTTTATAATACAGGCTAGTTCTACAGGCAGGTCTGGTATCGATACAGCGTCAGGTCTATTTAATTACAGACCAGTCTATTATAATACAGGCCATGTCGCATTATAATAACAGGTAAGGTATACCTGGCCAGGGGGGTTTTCCCCTTTAAAAAAGTTAATAAAAATAAAAATACACAGGCCAGGTCTATTATAAAAGCAGACCATGTCTATTATAATTACAGGGCCAGGCCTTGTATAATAAAGCCAAGGTATGTTATAATACAGACCAGGTCTATTAAAATACAGGCCAGGTCTAGTATAATACAGGCCAGGTCTATTATAAAACAGATCACGTCTATTATAATACAGGTCAGGTCTATTATAATACAGCCCAGGTCTGTTATAATACAGACCAGGTCTAGTATAATACAGGCCAGGTCTATTATAAAACAGACCACGTCTATTATAATACAGGTCAGGTCTATTATAATACAGGCCAACTCCATTAAAATACAGGCCAGGTCTACAGGCCAGGTTTAGTATAATACAGGCCAGGTCTATTATAAAACAGACAAAATCTATTATAATACAGGCCAGGTCTTTTACAATACAGGCCGGGTCTATTATAATACAGGCCAGGTCTGTCTATTATAATACAGACCAGGTCTATTATAATACAGACCATGTCTACAGGCCAGGTCTATTATAAAACAGATCACGTCTATTATAATACAGGTCAGGTCTAGTATAATACAGCCCAGGTCTGTTATAATACAGACCAGGTATATTYTAATACAGGCCAGGTCTACAGGCCAGGTATAGAATAATACAGGTCAGGTCTATTATATTACAGYCCAGGTCTAGTACAATACAGGCCAGATTATTTATAATACAGACCAGGTCTACAGGCCAGGTGTAGTATAAAACAGGCCAGGTGAGGTATAATACAGGCCAGGTCTGTTATAAAACAGATCAGGTCAATTATAATACACACCAGGTCTATTAAAATACAACCCGGGTTTACAGGCCAGGTCTATTATAAAACAGGCCAGGTCGATTATAATACTGACCAGGTATATTATAATACAGGTCAGGTCTATTATAATACAGGCCAGGTCTATTATAATACAGGCCAGGTCCATTACATTACTGGTCAGGTATACAGGCCAGGTATAGTATAATACAGGCCAGGTCTATTATAAAACAG
>NW_019953407.1:0-2530 GCF_002910315.2 Salvelinus sp. IW2-2015
GCATTGCGATGTAGGCTATCATTTTGGTACTGGTGTCTTGCGGAATAATTGTAGAATTCTATTTGTGTTTTATAACTGTTTTTATTATAGGCCTCCCCTTAAAAAGAGACCCTAGCTCACAGGCGTCTAAATACATTTTAAACAAAACAGTTGAAGCACATGCAGTGGCTGATAGGGAAAAACAGATCTGGCAGTAAGAATAGGCTATAGATAGTCTTGACTATTTGGAACCCGTTGGCTATAACTTGGCTATATACAGAGGTACCCGTACCGAGTCAATGTGCAGGGGTACGAGGGAATTGAGGTAGATATCTATGTACATATAGGTAGGGGTAAAGTGACTTGGCAACAGGATAGATAATAAGCAGTAGCAGCAGTGTATATCATGAGTCAGAGTTAGTGCTTAAGGGGGTCAATGCAGACAGTCTGTGTAGCTATTTGGTGAACTATTTAGCAGTCTTATGGCTTGGGGGTAGAAACTGTTAAGGGCCCTGTTTAGGGTCCTGTTGGTTCCAGCGTTGGTACCGCTTCCCGTGCAGTAGCAGAAAGAACTGTCTATGACTTGGGTGGCTGGAGTCTGACAATTTCTAGGGTCTTCCTCTGACCCCGCCTGGTATAGAGGTCATGGAATTCAGGGAGGTCGGCTGATGTACTGTGCCTTACACACTACCCTATGTAGTGCCTTGCATTTGGATGCCAAGCAATGATGCAGCCTGTCAAGATGCTCTCAATGGTGCAGCACTATAACTTATTGAGTATCTGAGGGCCCTTGCCAAATCTTTTCAGCCTCCTGTGGGGGATGAGGCATTATCATGCCTTCTTCGGGACTGTGTTGGTGTGTGTGGACCATGTTCATTCTTTAATGAAGTTGTGCAGTCGTGACTGAACAGGGAGTGCAGGGGGGGACTAAGCATGCCCCCCTGGGGCGGCCCCATTTCGAGAGTCAGTGTGGCTGCTGTGTTTTTGCCTACGCTCCTACTTTTGTCTTAAGTTGAGAATGCTTGGGCTAATATCTTGACAAAATTTGCCACCTTGTGACAAGCAGAAACTGGCTTTCAAATTAACTAACTCAGGAGATGTGTGAGCTGTGCTTTCAGGTTCTACCAGTCTAGTGTCTTATTTTCTAATCCGACTTGTGTATTTTTGTGCCAGCTGTGCATATTAACACAAAACATACTCAAATGAATACAAAAAGGCTATCTTGAGAATTGGATCTTGTTATTCAGACCAGCTGGTGTATTTTGGGTCATTTGGGCACATCCGAGAACCCAAAGCTCAGAGAACACAAAGTCCATTTGTGGATGATGGCTATATAGAGATCATCTGGTACGCACCAGGGCTGGGAATTGCCAGGGACCTCACGATACTTAGGTGCCGATACAATATTTATTGTGAATCTCATGATTCTATAGACCCTTTTACAGTACATGAAACACTAGCGTTACACACAGATGTGTGTGTCTCTTGGCTGCAGTAAGAATCTGTTGCCATCTGCGCCCATTCAACATAGCCGAGATTTACTTTTTTATTACTTTTGAACAAAATAACTTTTTGGGGTTGTCATACGCTTACAATTATGTTTTGAGTCTTGCTTGAGAAGTTGCTAAGATTATATTTGGTTGTCGTCTTTGCAAAATAACTTTTTTGGGTGCATCAATTCTTAGCTAGAATCCTAACGCTCATTGATAAATGCTGTGGCAAAAGCTAGCCAAAGAGCCATTTTACTGGTTGAAGTATTTAAGTATAATGCAGTTGATTTGTGATAATGGCACAAATATTATATTAAGCAGGATATTCATACAAGCCTTAAAATGTAATTATAATAACATATGTCTGCTGCAGAGGGACAAGCGTCATGAGGAAACAACATGTTTTTTGATCCGTCATGGAAATAAAATTGCCAAAAAAAAGATAAGCTATGAAGGAAAACCACTGGAGATTTGGTGCAGGTACAGCCAACAAACGCAAACAAATATTGCAAAATTGTCACCTACAATTTGCTCACTATCTTCTGTAATTTGTCCTCTCTGCAGAGTGGAGCTTGGTGCTGTCACATTCTCAGACTCAGCTGAGAGATGTCCACCCCAGACCCTCCCATGGGAGGGACGCCTCGGCCGGGCCCCTCCCCAGGACCGGGGCCTTCTCCAGGAGCAATGATGGGCCCCAGCCCTTCCCCGGGCTCTGCTCATAGCATGATGGGACCCAGCCCAGGTCCCCCAGCCTCTGGGCACTCCCACCCACAACAGGGGCCCTCAGTATATCCTCAGGAGAATATGCATCAGATGCACAAAGTAAGACAGACAATGGGCATATCCTTAAATGTAATGTATGTGGTAACATTTTATACATACAACTTTTTTTTTATACTAGATTAGCATTCATCTATTCTTCCTTTACTGTACATAAGAAATGTATGTGCTATCTAAGTAGGACAATCTTATGTCAATGTATTAATGTGTGTTGTCTCCTCCCAGCCTATGGAAGGCATGCATGAGAAGGGCATGTCTGATGACCCTCGCTATGGACCAAT
>NW_019953408.1:0-2530 GCF_002910315.2 Salvelinus sp. IW2-2015
GCATTGCGATGTAGGCTATCATTTTGGTACTGGTGTCTTGCGGAATAATTGTAGAATTCTATTTGTGTTTTATAACTGTTTTTATTATAGGCCTCCCCTTAAAAAGAGACCCTAGCTCACAGGCGTCTAAATACATTTTAAACAAAACAGTTGAAGCACATGCAGTGGCTGATAGGGAAAAACAGATCTGGCAGTAAGAATAGGCTATAGATAGTCTTGACTATTTGGAACCCGTTGGCTATAACTTGGCTATATACAGAGGTACCCGTACCGAGTCAATGTGCAGGGGTACGAGGGAATTGAGGTAGATATCTATGTACATATAGGTAGGGGTAAAGTGACTTGGCAACAGGATAGATAATAAGCAGTAGCAGCAGTGTATATCATGAGTCAGAGTTAGTGCTTAAGGGGGTCAATGCAGACAGTCTGTGTAGCTATTTGGTMAACTATTTAGCAGTCTTATGGCTTGGGGGTAGAAACTGTTAAGGGCCCTGTTTAGGGTCCTGTTGGTTCCAGCGTTGGTACCGCTTCCCGTGCAGTAGCAGAAAGAACTGTCTATGACTTGGGTGGCTGGAGTCTGACAATTTCTAGGGTCTTCCTCTGACCCCGCCTGGTATAGAGGTCATGGAATTCAGGGAGGTCGGCTGATGTACTGTGCCTTACACACTACCCTATGTAGTGCCTTGCATTTGGATGCCAAGCAATGATGCAGCCTGTCAAGATGCTCTCAATGGTGCAGCACTATAACTTATTGAGTATCTGAGGGCCCTTGCCAAATCTTTTCAGCCTCCTGTGGGGGATGAGGCATTATCATGCCTTCTTCGGGACTGTGTTGGTGTGTGTGGACCATGTTCATTCTTTAATGAAGTTGTGCAGTCGTGACTGAACAGGGAGTGCAGGGGGGGACTAAGCATGCCCCCCTGGGGCGGCCCCATTTCGAGAGTCAGTGTGGCTGCTGTGTTTTTGCCTACGCTCCTACTTTTGTCTTAAGTTGAGAATGCTTGGGCTAATATCTTGACAAAATTTGCCACCTTGTGACAAGCAGAAACTGGCTTTCAAATTAACTAACTCAGGAGATGTGTGAGCTGTGCTTTCAGGTTCTACCAGTCTAGTGTCTTATTTTCTAATCCGACTTGTGTATTTTTGTGCCAGCTGTGCATATTAACACAAAACATACTCAAATGACTACAAAAAGGCTATCTTGAGAATTGGATCTTGTTATTCAGACCAGCTGGTGTATTTTGGGTCATTTGGGCACATCCGAGAACCCAAAGCTCAGAGAACACAAAGTCCATTTGTGGATGATGGCTATATAGAGATCATCTGGTACGCACCAGGGCTGGGAATTGCCAGGGACCTCACGATACTTAGGTGCCGATACAATATTTATTGTGAATCTCATGATTCTATAGACCCTTTTACAGTACATGAAACACTAGCGTTACACACAGATGTGTGTGTCTCTTGGCTGCAGTAAGAATCTGTTGCCATCTGCGCCCATTCAACATAGCCGAGATTTACTTTTTTATTACTTTTGAACAAAATAACTTTTTGGGGTTGTCATACGCTTACAATTATGTTTTGATTCTTGCTTGAGAAGTTGCTAAGATTATATTTGGTTGTCGTCTTTGCAAAATAACTTTTTTGGGTGCATCAATTCTTAGCTAGAATCCTAACGCTCATTGATAAATGCTGTGGCAAAAGCTAGCCAAAGAGCCATTTTACTGGTTGAAGTATTTAAGTATAATGCAGTTGATTTGTGATAATGGCACAAATATTATATTAAGCAGGATATTCATACAAGCCTTAAAATGTAATTATAATAACATATGTCTGCTGCAGAGGGACAAGCGTCATGAGGAAACAACATGTTTTTTGATCCGTCGTGGAAATAAAATTGCCAAAAAAAAGATAAGCTATGAAGGAAAACCACTGGAGATTTGGTGCAGGTACAGCCAACAAACGCAAACAAATATTGCAAAATTGTCACCTACAATTTGCTCACTATCTTCTGTAATTTGTCCTCTCTGCAGAGTGGAGCTTGGTGCTGTCACATTCTCAGACTCAGCTGAGAGATGTCCACCCCAGACCCTCCCATGGGAGGGACGCCTCGGCCGGGCCCCTCCCCAGGACCGGGGCCTTCTCCAGGAGCAATGATGGGCCCCAGCCCTTCCCCGGGCTCTGCTCATAGCATGATGGGACCCAGCCCAGGTCCCCCAGCCTCTGGGCACTCCCACCCACAACAGGGGCCCTCAGTATATCCTCAGGAGAATATGCATCAGATGCACAAAGTAAGACAGACAATGGGCATATCCTTAAATGTAATGTATGTGGTAACATTTTATACATACAACTTTTTTTTTATACTAGATTAGCATTCATCTATTCTTCCTTTACTGTACATAAGAAATGTATGTGCTATCTAAGTAGGACAATCTTATGTCAATGTATTAATGTGTGTTGTCTCCTCCCAGCCTATGGAAGGCATGCATGAGAAGGGCATGTCTGATGACCCTCGCTATGGACCAAT
>NW_019953409.1:0-2528 GCF_002910315.2 Salvelinus sp. IW2-2015
AACTATGCGACCTATAGTTGATAGTTCAATATAGTCCCAACTCCGTGTTTGAATCGATCCCATAAACGTAGGAAGTTGCCCAGCTCATTGTAAATTATATCTACAAAGAGAATAGGCCCCGTCTGAATAGTAATCAGGAACTTGCGTTCTGTTTCCATGCCAAATACAATAGTATGTTGTTCTCGGTACCACCACTATACGTGTTTATTCAAATTTCTCTCTTATTTATCATAGACCCAGCCAGATGTTTGTGTAGTGCTATAATCCACCCCAATTAACCGAGTTCCCACCTGGAAAGTTACTACACGGGGCAGATAACGCCTTTGCAATTGACGTTCAGTTGCTTTATGTTTTAGAGGGACTGTTAGCAGTGAAACTTCAGTAGAAGCTTAGCCTAATAGTGATTCTCCACATCAAGTCTGTAAACTTTATGGTCCCGAACTGCCGCATACCCATTGGAGCTGGCTAATAATGTAACCAAGTACTATCTGTTTCACCACAGATTACCCAAGTCATGAGCACAAAAACTGGCCAGACCAACCCAGATGTGCAGTGAGATCGCCTCATGAGTTTGACGAGAGAACCCTAAACTGAACAAAGTAAGCACTTCGTATTGACTTGAGGAGAAAAGATACACTCTTATCTCCCTATCCCAAGAGAGGTCTGATGGAACCAATACAATGCTCTATAAATAGCCACTGGACGTGTTATTTATGACACATTCTAGATGTGTGGCTTGAACCCCAAGCCTCAACATAGTGACCGATCTACTTGAGAACCACTGAGAGATGAAGGCAAACAAATCAATGAAAGGGAGTGGTATGACCATGCTCCCACATTTGGGTGATTTTTGACACGGTATGTAACTGTGTCACGTTAAAGAGCATCGATTCACAACTCTAACTGACTGCTCCATAGCGCGATTTAAGCAACAGTCCTTCAATCACCTTACAAGTCATGAGCCAGGTAGAAGCAGGCGTCGGAATCCTGAAAAAAGTGCCAACCTGCTTTTGTCAGTCGATTCCGTCACGTGCATCATAAGTCTGACTCCCCAGAGAGGGAGCTAGTCTCTCACAAGAGCTGAGACTCTGCCATTCCTCCAAGAAAATGGATCTAAAGTTCAGGTGGCGAATCAAATCGGAAGGGGCAATGCCTGAGGTCAAACTTGATTTGTTTAATAAAAGCCATGTAGACTAATCAATGTGTTGCTGACATTTGTTCAATTAATCTTGACTGAGTTTGTGTTCATTTTAAGGCATGTCTACTAGGCTGTTTACACAGGCAGCCTGTTTCGGACCCCCCCCACCACCAATTGGTCTATTTACTAATCAGGTCTCTTGCTAATAATTGTTCTTACAATTTATTTAGCCAGTCTGTGAATTCCTAATTCCCACTGACTTTGTGCAGTGTTCCACTTGACCCTCATATAATTSATGGCTGTAAGTGACACATTACAACTAAAGACACGCTTTGTTTCCCAGGTTGAAATCSCTTCCTGACCGGACAAGGGAACACAGATCCAGTTAAGAATGACATGCGTAGTTTAAATTCAACCTTTATTCACCGGACTGAACAAACACTTGGATTTACAATATACAACCTTGCATAACCTCCGTATTACATAGACCACATGGTATGAGAGGGAGAAGTAGATGTCGTTCATACTGGGTAATCATGATTAGCAAAGTCCCTAAAACATTTTATTGCAATTGAAATCAGGTTTCCAAAATGTGATGTTGCCCATTTTGTTTTCTTTGGTGCGCTAGATTAGAACCCAGGAAGTCTAATAGCTGGAAATGTTCCAGAYTCTCACTTTATACTGAACAAAAGTATCAACTCAAATGCAAAGACTGATACAGTTCATATTAGGAAATCATCCAATTGAAATTCTTTAGGCCCTAATCTATGGATTTCACATAATGGCAGGGGTGCAGCAATTGGTGGGCCTGGGAGGGCAGCCAATCAAAATGAGTTTTTACCCACAAGGGCTTGATTACAGACAAATTCTCCTCAGCACCAATCAGATGATCCCACAGGTGAAGAAGCTGCGTGTGGAGGTCCTGAGCTGGCATGGTTACGTGTGTTCTGTGGTTGAGGCCGGTTGAACGCACTAACAAATTCTCTAAAATGACGGTGGCAGTTTATAGAAAAATGTAATTCTCGGGCAACAGCTCTGGTGGGCATCCCTGCAGTCAGCATGCCAATTGCACGCTCCCTTGAGACGTGGCATTGTGTTGTGACAAAACTGTACATTTTAGTGGCCTTTTATTGTCACCAGAACAAGGTGCACCTGTGTAATGAGTATTCTGTTTAATCAACTTGATATGCCACACCTGTCAGATGGCTGGAATATTTTAGCAAAGGCAAAATGCTCACTAACAGGGATATTAACAAATTTGTGCACAATTTAAGGTAAGCTTTTTGTATGTATGGAACATTTCTGGGATTTAAAAAAAAAAATTCAGTTCACGAAACCAACACTTTACATGTTGCGTTTATATTTTTGTTCATTGTATGTTCCTGTGAGG
>NW_019953410.1:0-2528 GCF_002910315.2 Salvelinus sp. IW2-2015
CAGTTGGAGGCATTGAAGCTCGTCTGGAGGTTAGTTAACACAATGTCCAAAGAATGGCCAGAGGTATACAGAATGGTGTTGTCTGCGTAGAGGTGGATCAGAAAATCACCAGCAGCAAGAGCGACATCATTGATGTATACAGAGAAGAGAGTCGGCACGAGAATTGAACCCTGTGGCACCCCCATAGAGACTGCCAGAGGTCCAGACAACAGGCCCTCCGATTTGACACACTGAACTCTATCAGAGAAGTAGTTGGTGAACCAGGGGAGGCAATAATTTGAGAAACCAAGGCTGTTGAGTCTGCCGATAAGAATGTGGTGATTGACAAGAGTCGAAAGCCTTGGCCAGGTCGATGAATACGGCAGCACAGTAATGTCTCTTATCGATGGCGGTTATGATATCGTTTAGGACCTTGAGCGTAGCTGAGGTGCACCCATGACCAACTCTGAAACCAGATTGTATAGCGGAGAAGGTACGGTGGGATTCGAAATGGTCGGTAATCTGTTAACTTGGCTTTCGAAAACCTTAGAAAGGCCGGGTAGGATAGATATAGATCTGTAGCAGTTTGGGTCTAGAGTGTCTCCCCCTTTTAAGAGGGGGATGACCGCGGCCGCTTTCCAATCTTTGGGGATCTCAGACGATATGAAAGAGAGGTTGAACAGGCTAGTAATAGGGGTTGCAACAATTTCGGCAGATCATTTTAGAAAGAGAGGTTCCAGATTGTCTAGCCCGGCTGATTTGTAGGGGTCCAGATTTTGCAGCTCTTTCAGAACATCAGCTATCTGGATTTAGTTGAAGGAGAAATGGGGGAGGCTTGGGCGAGTTGCTGTGGGGGGTGGAGGGCTGTTGATCGGGGTAGGGGTAGCCAGGTGGAAAGCATGTCCAGCTGTAGGAAAATGCTTATTGAAATTCTCAATTATAGTGGATTTATTGGTGGTGACAGTGTTTCCTAGCCTCAGTGCAGTGGGCAGCTGGGAGGAGGTGCTCTTATTCTCCATGGACTTTACAGTGTCCCAGAATTTTTTTGAGTTTGTGCTACAGGATGCAAATTTCTGCTTGAAAAGCTAGCCTTAGCTTTCCTAACTGCCTGTGTATATTAGTTCCTAACTTCCCTGAAAAGTGGCATATCACGGGGGCTATTCGATGCTAATGCAGAACGCCACAGGTTGTTTTTGTGCTGGTCAAGGGCAGTCAGATCTGGAGAGAACCAAGGGCTGTATCTGTTCCTGGTTCTAAATTTCTTGAATGGGGCATGCTTATTTAAGATGGTGTGGAAGGCACTTTTAAAGAATAACCAGGCATCCTCTACTGACGGGATGAGGTCAATATCCTTCCAGGATACCCTGGCCAGGTCGATTAGAAAGGCCTGCTTGCTGAAGTGTTTTAGGGAGCGTTTGACAGTGATGAGGGGTGGTCGTTTGACCGCAGACCCATTACGGATGCAGGCAATGAGGCAGTGATCGCTGAGATCTTGGTTGAAAACAACAGATATGTATTTGGAGGGCAAGTTGGTTAGGATGATATCTATGAGGGTGCCCGTGTTTACGGATTTGGGGTTGTACCTGGTGGGTTCATTGATAATTTGTGTGAGATTGAGGGCATCAAGCTTAGATTGTAGGATGGCTGGGGTGTTAAGCATGTCCCAGTTTAGGTCACGTAGCAGCACAAGCTCTGAAGATAGATGGCGGGCAATCAATTCACATATGGTGTCCAGTGCACAGCTGGGGGCAGAGGGTGGTCTATAGCAAGCGGCAACGGTGAGAGACTTGTTTCTGGAAAGGTGGATTTTTAAAAGTAGAAGCTTGAATTGTTTGGGTACAGACCTGGATAGTAAGACAGAACTCTGCAGGCTATCTCTGCAGTAGATTGCAACACCGCTCCCTTTGGCAGTTCTATCTTGTTGGAAAATGTTATAGTTCGGGATGGAAATTTCAGGGGTTTTGGTGGTCTTCCTAAGCTAGGATTCAGACACGGCTAGGACATCCGGGATGGCAGAGTGTGCTAAAGCAGTGAATAAAACAAACTTAGGGAGGAGGCTTCTAATGTTAACATGCATGAAACCAAGGCTTTTACGGTTACAMWAGTCAACAAATGAGAGCACCTGGGGAGTAGGAGTGGAGCTAGGCACTGCAGGTCCTGGATTAACCTCTACATTACCATAGAAATAGAGGGGTAGGATAAAGGTACGGCTAAAGGCTATCAGAACTGGTCGTCTAGTACGTTCGGAACAGAGAGTAAAAGGAGCAGGTTTCTGGGTGCAATAGAATAGATTCAAGGCATAATGTACAGACAAAGGTATGGTAGGATGTGAGTACATTGGAGGTAAACCTAGGCATTGAGTAATGATGAGAGAGATATTGTCTCTAGAGACGTTTAAACCAGGTGATGTCACCGCATATGTGGGAGGTGGAACTAAATGGTTGGTTAAGGCATATTGAGCAGGGCTAGAGGCTCTACAGTGAAATAAGACAATAATCACTAACCAGGACAGTAATGGACAAGGCATATTGATATTAGGGAGAGGCATA
>NW_019953411.1:0-2526 GCF_002910315.2 Salvelinus sp. IW2-2015
GTGTGTGTGTGTAGTTGGCCAACAGTGAACCGAAGAAACGGGTGCGGTCAGAAACCTCCTCATCTGCGTCACTGTGTGTGGGTTTAGAGTGTGTGTGTGAGACCGCCCATCCTTACCTACTACGTACCTACCTCTCCATCCTCGAACAGGAGCCTCTCCATCTGCGTCAGTGATAATCCCCACCCACACCCCAACACCCCCTACCTCTTCTCCATCCCTCCCTCCCCTTCTTTTCTCAGAGGGTAAGGACAGAAGCCTCTCCATCTTGCGTCACTGATTCACCACACACCTCCATCCCTCTCCCCCTACTGCTAGTCTTAAACCTCTTTTCTCTCTCTCTGCATCCCTTCATTCTGGGCAGTGGCCCAGGAAGAGATCTGGCCCCAATCCCTGTGTGTGTTGCAGATTAGACAGCAGCATCTCAGCGAGGTTGGATTAGGCCCACCTGGCCGGGAGAATGTTGCAACAGCTTTCTTGTTAGCTTTGTTTGTTGGGATGGATGGAGGGTGGCAGGAAGAGGAAGTAGGGAGAAGCGGGTGGGTGTACCTGCGTCATCTGCCTTTCTGACTGCGTGTGAGTCACATGATCCTATCTGAGTGATATGGATCAAAGCAGACTTTAGGAAGCTCCCCGGGCGCGACGACATCGATGAAGGCAGCTCCCGGCACCTCTCTTCTTCAGAGGGGTTGGGTTAAATGCAGAAGACGCATTTCAGTTGAATGCATTTTTGTCCAACTGACTAGGTATCCCCTTTCCCTTATGGTTGACATATCTAGGGTAATCACGTGTGTAGAGAAAAGGTTAATCTGCTGGCGTTTGAACTTATTTCAGTGATGACCCCACACACATATGAGTATCCCTCAAATGCCTCTGAGTGTCACCCGTTGTCACCATTTGTTTCTATTTAATAATAATGAATTCCTCCTCCAGAAACGTCTGCTGAAGGAGCGGCAGAAGCTGCTAGAGAAGATAGAGGAGAAGCAGAAGGAGCTGCAGGAGACTGAGCCCAAGTTCAACACTGTGAAGGAGAGGGAGGAGAGGGGCATCGCCAGGTCTGTAGGAAAACCCTACACTGCTCAAGGCTCAACAATGAATTAATCGTTTAATAGGCAACAACTTTTTAATGTATTAGTAAAAGGATATTTACTCATTTTCCCCCCATGTAATGTTAGTTACACCTGATGTTGAGCCACTAGAAAGTGAATGAAGTTGGTTCTCTCGTAATCCTCATTGGTGAAAGACTGGAGTGTGTCCAACATGGCACCTTATTAGTAGGCCACTAAATAAGGAATAAGCCCCCCCTTCAGAATTTTTTGCTGAACTTCCCTTTGTACCTTTTAACACCTCCTGTCATTCCCTCGCTCCACCCAGACTGGCCCAGGCCACCCAGGAGAGAACAGACCTGTACGCCAAGCAGGGCCGTGGCAGTCAGTTTACTTCTAAAGAGGAGAGGGACAAGTGGATCAAGAAGGAACTCAAGTCCCTGGACCAGGCCATCAACGACAAGAAGAGGCAGATTGCTGCCATCCATAAAGACCTGGAGGACACTGAGACCAACAAGGAGAAGAACCTGGAACAGTATAGTGTATGGAGCCTAACTCATGACTCATTATGCTATAGTTCAATTGGAACTATTATGGTTGATTATAATGCCTTATAAGAATGATTTTGTTTAAATAGAATGTTCGATTCTGTTCTAGATTTCACTCTGTTCTATAATTCTTGGGATCAAGTTTCTATCTGACTGGTCTGTTTTCCCCTGTAGAAACTGGACCAGGACCTGAATGAGGTGAAGACCAGGGTGGAAGAGCTGGACAAGAAATACTACGAAGTCAAGAATAAGAAGGACGAGCTGCAGAGCGAGAGAAAGTAAGATCACGATCCATATCTTAATCATTTGTTTTGCTCCATCTTGTTTCTTGGGTTGAGTCATTGCACTGCTAGGCAAAGATATTGATTTGAACCTGTAAATCTTTACTTCGTCTTCTCGCTTTTCTTTCTTCTTTACTGCTTTTTGGTCAATGTTCGTTGAGTCATCATTTGCGCTTTTATATATTGATTCTAACTTATAAATCGTAACTTTCTTTGCTCTTTTATTTTTTACTCTTTGCTCATTGAGTCATGGTTTGCACTTTAAATATACATCTACTTAGAAAATATGTATTTACTTTGTCTGGAATACAAGACGAAGGCCTATTAGCCATGACTCGACTCCACTGTTGTTAAAGGTTGGATGGTTTGTTCCCCCTTAAGACTTACATTCATCTTCCGCCTGGCAACCTTTTATTTCCTACAGACTATGGTCTGCTCTGCTGTGATGTTCAGCATGCCTTTTCTCCCTCATCCTCTCCTAAACAATGGAGAGGTATTATTAACACTGTGAGATGGATGTTGGATGTTGCCTGGAGCTTTTGCACTGTTGTTGCTGTAGAGAAGCGGCCTTGAGATACTGAGTTGTTGTGAGGAGGGAGAAAGAACAGAGACAATGAATAGAATATTGACATATTGGGCCCATTAAAGTTTAAT
>NW_019953411.1:11308-13011 GCF_002910315.2 Salvelinus sp. IW2-2015
AAGTAATTTCAATCCGTTCAATCTCTCCTCACAGCAACGCTCTCTCCAGTCTCTAGAGGCCAGTCTCCATTCCATGGAGTCTACCCTGTAACTCTTCCTCTCTTAACTATCTCTCCTCCGTTCTCTCCTCACAGCAACGTTCACTGCAGTCTCTAGAGGCCAGTCTCCATGCCATGGAGTCCACCAGGGAGTCTCTGAAGGCTGAGCTGGGGACAGACCTGCTCTCTCAGCTCAGTCTGGAGGACCAGAGACGTGTGGATGACCTCAACGACGAGATCAGACAGCTGCAGCAGGTAAGGAGACAGCTAATGAAAGACTACAGGGGGAACAAGTTTAAACGGGGCTCTGTGTGTGGATGTATGGTTGTATGTGGTGTTTGAATGGCTGGATAGCTGGATGGTTTTACCTACTGTTAAGACCTTGACGTCGAAATCAGACCGCTTCAACATGTAAACATTACAGCTAGAGACAGGGAACACGTTTAAATGGGGCGCAGATTATATCTAGAATGAATTAATTACATTTTTATTTTTGTGTCAAATCGCTTGGCAAACCATTCCTTATGGATTAATTGACACATAAACAAACATTACAATAATTCACTGTGGTATTTCAATGATCATTCTTCTTCTGGTGTTCTGTGCATTGCGCATCGCATAAAGAGTGAAAAGAGATCAATCAATCATACATACAGATTAATAAATACAAAAAAAATAAACAGAAGGCATTTAAATCCAGTCTGGCACAAAGAGAAGATTCGTATGGGAGACAAGACTATACACAATCTATATACACACGTACAATTTACCACATAGAAGGTAAATATTTTTACAATTTAATTATAGGTAGCCCTTTTTCTTTTTCTCCAGTCTTTATCTAAATTTTCAGCAAATGGAAATACACAATGGACCAAAAAAAATGTATTTCTCCTCRTCGCTCAGCCACTTAATGCCAGGGTATATCTGGTGTGCTTTCTGGAATAAGAGCACGTGTATATCGTGGTAGAATGGGCAATAGAGGATAAAATTAGTTTAATTCTCCATTTCTTCGAGGTAATAATAGTTCAATAGTCTTTCCTCTTCCATTTCACCACAATACCGACCTGTTTCAATATGCAGAGGCAAGTTCGCTGATCTGACCTGTGCACATAGTGATCTCTTGCTTTTAGGTAGATTATACATAATATATCTCTCACACACGAATTCACCCTTAATCAAACAAAMGGTTCTCAATTTGGGTTTATGATTCATCTCCACCCATTTTTTTTTCAAATTGCATCAACAGTTGTTTTTTAATCGTATCTATGTCTCCCTTAATTTGGTTTTCGTATAGATGTTCACAGTCCAACTGTTGAAAAAGGTCGGACATTTCAGTTGCCCAGGCTCCCCCCATGGGTAGATCCCATTAAAAAACCTGACTAGCTATTCTGGCAGTTGGCATATCCAACATTCTATTCCAAAGTCTCAACATACAYGCCCTCCATCTCACYTCACAGGGTTCCCAGCCCATGTCCCAAGTTATTGCAAGTATAGATGCAAACTTGTGGATACCTAATAAGTAACATACTGCTCTGTTATGGACATGTTAGTTTTTAAAATGCCTCTTAGCAACCCACACTCCTGCTGAATAGTCCAGAACAGGACACTGTCTGACACAGTTGGGAATACGTAGCGTAACCAATATCTTTGAGTGTTTTGGTTTTC
>NW_019953412.1:0-2526 GCF_002910315.2 Salvelinus sp. IW2-2015
CGTTCAGCAAACAAAAAGGAAACCATACAGTTACACCAAATGTGTTGCAGTCGAACAATACGTCAAAATAGTATTATAAATCTTCACTTACCTTTTGCTGATCTTCGTCGAGAATGCCCACTCCCAGGACTCCCACTTCCAACAAAGAAATGTTCGGTTTGTTCGTTAATGTCCATTCATTTATGTCAAAAGCTATTGTTGTTAGCGTGTTGGTAAACCAAATCCAAAAGTCAGGAAGCGCATTGCACTAAAAGCAGCACCGAAATGTAAAAAAGTTCCGTAACATTCCGGAGAAACATGTTCAACGAGGTATTGAATCAATCTTAGAATGTTTTTAACATAAATCTTCATAACGTTCCAACCGGAGATTCCATCTGCCTTCAGTGATGTGATGTTGGAACAGAGCTCCCTCTCATGGGAACGCGCAATGTCAGAGCATGTGCTCACCTCACTGCAAGACCTGGACTCATTCCTGAGTCTCCTTTAGCGCCCCACTTCACATGTAGAGCATCAGACAAGGTTCTTACAGACTGTTGACATTCTATGGAAACGTATAGGAAGTGCAAACAAGATCCATCATCCCACTGGGTATCAATAGGGCTGGGTTCTGAAAATTCGACCAACCTCAGATTTCCACTTCCTGTTTGATCTTCTCAGCGTTTTTGAGCCTGTTGGCCATTATGATTCTGTTACACTCACAGACATCATTCAAAGCAGTTTTAGAAACTTTCAGAGTGTGTTTCTATCCAATACTACTAATAATATGCAGTATATTAGCAACTGGACTGAAGGAGCAGCAGATTTTACTCATGGGGCACCTTCATCCAAGCCTACTCACATACTGCGCCCTGATCCATAAAAAGTTAAATGGCCGTAGAAGCGTTCTCTCATA
This sequence comes from Salvelinus sp. IW2-2015, assembly GCF_002910315.2. NCBI lineage: Eukaryota > Metazoa > Chordata > Actinopteri > Salmoniformes > Salmonidae > Salvelinus > Salvelinus sp. IW2-2015. The sequence continues at coordinate 893 of NW_019953412.1, forward strand.
TGCTTACTTGGTTTGACACATTAGGGTAGCTAAAATATTAGTCCAGATTATTATCCCTTAGAGTTGGTTCTAGTCTAGGATCTATCTCTTTAAATAATGGATTACATTTTAGCTAATCAGGTAAACCATATAGAATGCCAGAGTTAGGGAGACCAGAACAGGTAGACATAGAAGTTGAAGATATACTAGCAGAACACATGAGAAGAATGTTTGTTAACCAAACCCGTATGTCCGAGATTTTATGCCCAACAGGAGAACTACAGAAGGAGATTACACACAAGATTCGGCCAGGAGACTGGGTCTGGGTCCAATCACTAAAGAAAAAGGACTGGAAGCAGCCACGGTGGGAGGGGCCATACCAAGTACTCCTGGTGACTGCCTTCGCGGTGAGAATAGCTGAATGAGCTACCTGGGTTCATATCACACAAAGCGAGAGGGTAAGACACACTGACACTGTCGAACAATCACAGAGTTAGGAGAAGAACCGAATACCAATAAGGTTCGGGGGTTACCTCTCTAACGAAGATTCCCTAACCCGCCCTATCCTCCCTGTGTACGTTCATAGAAGTGAAAGTATGGGTTGGCCTCTAGCTGGTGATATGTTCTCCGGGAACGGGTGGGGCTTTACAGGAGTACTGGTCGGTCTGAGCTGTCCGATTGTGGGAGCCATATTCCTAATACACCATGACCCACCTGAGAAGGCAGAAGGTGGTAACTTGACCCATAGCGTAGACGATGAGTATTTTGTATTACCAAAGTATAAAGGTCACTTGAACTGGATAGAAGGGAAGTGAGAGTAGAGTTAGGGAAGGATGTCTCAGTTGAGTTCTATGTAGACCAAATGGGGTCCCGAACCTCTTGGCAGTCTAGAACTATGGTCTTTATGGAAGATATCTGTGCAAGTCACAGTGTAATTCATGGAATCAGGTCATAGCTCYCACAGAGAGAGAGTGCTATGTATATCCACACYCCCAATATGGAAACAGATGGAGTATAGTAAAGGTGAGGGTTTTTGACTGTAATCCGGAACAAGGAAAGTATTGCATAAAGGTACYAATTACCATTAAAAACGTTAAAAAAAGAGGATCTCGGGTTATGGTATGTTGGTTTTGACCAGGTTTCGGTCGACACTACATTTATGGATTCAGTATACAGCTAGATCAGTAGCTAAAGAAGAATGTTATGCCTGCGCCACAGCCAAACCTCAGTTGACAACCATCCCCTTTCCCCTCAATGGAATTAATTCACCCAGGGGAATGGCCTGTATGATAAAGCTGTTCATGAAGGCAGGAAAACCAGACAATGACAGTTGCACTGATCTGCATTATCTGTATCCCCATGTGCCCATTACATCCAGACTTCCCCCTTTCACAGTTACAGGAGGACATTATTATTGTATYGCTCGATACAACACACACGAACAGGACGTAGGGGAAGTAAGAACATGCAGTAGGACAGACAATGTTACAACCGACAAGACTATGAGGGACCTGACTGGGTGGTTGAGTTCCGAGGACTTTAGTAAGATAAAAAGGCCTAGAGCGGATGTCTGGTGGTTGTGTGGAGGTATGAAGCTGTGGCCTAACCTGCCTACAAATTGGACCGTTATTTGTGCATTAGTACAGCTAGGCATG
>NW_019953413.1:0-2525 GCF_002910315.2 Salvelinus sp. IW2-2015
ATGGGATACTGGCACGGGGCACTACCACATTGGCACTGAACTCCTAAGTGACTTGCTTCAAAGCTTGATACAGAGGTTTACTACAGGGTGTGATGTTTTGGGGATTTTGTTTTTTGAGATTAATTGTGGTGGTTTTTTTGTATAGTTAATTGGAAATACGTTTTAGGGTTAGTAGATATCTACAGTATTTTGTACCCTCATATATTCTGGGAATATTTGGGTAGTGCTTTCACACACCTGCACAGTATGCATTTGCAATCATGTCAGAGGAAAGGAAAAGGAGAGGAGAAAATGGATTCTCATACCATTTCTTCACCTTGACCTTTAAACTCTTGCTTTGCTCTTGCCTAGGTGATGGAGTTCTACTGTCCACCGTGTGAGACAGCCATGTGCCAGGAGTGTACGAGCGCCGAGCATGCCGAGCACCCCACTGTGCCCCTCAAAGATGTGGTCGAGCAACACAAGGCCTCGCTGCAGGACCAGCTTGACGCCGTCAAAAACCGGTAGGGGCCAATACATACCCCTGGGGGACGTTATAAAACATATTTACAACCATAAAAACAAATTACAACCCCCAAAAAATAAAAAGAAAAAGAAAAAGGTAATGGCCCAACACACACCCCTGGTGGAAAGTGGGTTAATGGTGCCATCTTTGGTTGCAGCTGTACACAGAATAATGTACACCATATGTTCTTCTCCAATTTGCACTAGTGTATTGATTTTTCCTATTAGACTCAAAGTTCTTAATCTACCCAAGTATTCAGTCAGACCCCTTGACTTTTTACACATGTTGTTACGTTACAGCCTTATTCTCAAATGGATTAAATAAAACAAATTCCTCAGCAATCTACACACAATACCCCATAATGACAAAGCGAAAACCGTTTTTGGGAAATCTTTGCAAATGTATTAAAAATAAGAAGCAGAAATACCTTATACATAAGTATTCAGACCCTTTGCTATGAGACTCAAAATTGAGATCAGATGCATCCTGTTTCCATTGATCCTCCTTGAGATTTTTCCAGAACTTGGAGTCCACCTGTGGTAAATTCAATTGATTGGACATGATTTGGAAAGGCACACACCTGTCTATATAAGGTCCCACTGTTGACAATGCATGTCAGAGAAAAAACCAAGCAATGAAGTCGAAGGAATTTTCCGGAGAGTGCCGAGACAGGATTGTGTCGAGGCACAGATCTGGGGAAGAGTACCAAAACATTTCTGCAGCATTGAAGGTCCCCAAGAACACAATGACCTCRATCATTCTTAAATGGAAGAAGTTTGGAACCACCAAGACTCTTCCTAAAGCTGGCTGCCTGGCCAAACTAAGCAATCGGGGGAGAAGGGCCTTGGTCAGGGAGGTGAGTTTCTCTGTGGAGATGGGATAACCTTCCAGAAAGACAACCATCTCTGCAGAACTCCACCATCAGGCCTTTATGGTAGAGTGGCCAGACGGAAGCCACTCCTCAGTAAAAGACTGCTAAGAGAATTTTGTTCTCAAGGTATATAACCCAATTATTACTCAGTCTGCAAACCAGAATTTGTAAGATCCTGGTCGAATGAAACAGATGGAGGCCCAGCTTAAATAGATAGTCAAAAAGGTTTATTCACGGAACGTTCTAAAGTCAGGAATACAAAACAATTCATTTTATACTGACTTCTCACGCCCACACATTCACACAACCATACGCACACACACACACACACACACACACACACACACACACACATACACATGTCCTGCTACCCAGCCGCCAGAGATTAGTGACCTTGTCCTTGAGACATACACCCTGTTCTTCTCCCAAATCTCTAGTCAGGTCGGCACCAAGCTCAGACAGTCTGTGTTTATAATACCTAAAGATATATTGTCTTTACCCTAATTCTGACTAGACTACACATTTATTGATTATGATGTTATACATTCTAATCACTTCCATAAAATTATATGTTTCAGGGCGGAATATTCTAATCATTCTATTAACCGATAATTCTCACCTAACAAAGACACATGAAATCCCTTTTGGAGTTTGCGAAAGGCACCTAAAGACTCTCAGACCATGATAAACAAGATTCTCTGGTCTGATGAAACCAAGATTTAAGTCTTGACCTGAATGCCAAGCATCACATCTGGAGGAAACCTGGATTGGGGTAAAGATGAACAGGTCAAAGTACAGAGAGATCCTTGATGAAAATCTGTTCCATAGCGCTCAGGACGACCACCCTAAGCACACAGCCAAGACAACTTAGGTGTGGCTTCGGGACAAGTCTCCGAATGTCCTTGAATGGTCCAGCCAGAGCCCGGACTTAAAACCGATCGAACATCTCTGGAGAGACCTGAAAATAACTGTGCAGTGACGCTCCCCATCCAACCTGACAGAGCTTGAGAAGATCTGCAGAGAAGAATGGGAGAATCTCCCCAAATAGATTGTGCCAAGCTTGTAGCGTCATACCCAGAAGACTCGAGGCTGTAATCGCTGCCAAAGGTGCTTTAACAAAGTACTGAGTAAAGCGTCTGAATACTTATG
>NW_019953414.1:0-2525 GCF_002910315.2 Salvelinus sp. IW2-2015
ACATGTTTACATTGCCAAAGCAAGTGAAATAGATAACAAACAATAAAAATTAACAGTATACTTTTGTGAGTGTAATGCTTAAAGACATTTCAAATGTCATATGTGAAAATGGTTAAAGTACAAAAGGGAAAATAAACATAAATATGGGTTGTATTTACGATGGTGTTTGTTCTTCACTAGTTGCCCTTTTCTTGTGGCAACAGGTCACAAATCTTGCTGCTGTGATGGCACACTGTGGTATTTCACCCAGTAGATATGGGAGTTTATCAAAATTGGGTTTGTTTTTCGAATTCTTTGAGGATCTGTGTAATCTGAGGGAAATATGTGTCTCTAATATGGTCATACATTTGGCAGGAGGTTAGGAAGAGCAGCTGTACATTAAGCTTTCATTAAGTCTCTTCAAATGAGTGGATTTGGCTATTTCAGCCACACCCTTTTTTGCTGACAGGTGTATAAAATCGAGCACACATCCATGCAATTTCCATAGACAAACATCGGTAGTAGAATGACCTTACTGAAAAGCTCAGGGACTTTCACCATGGCACCGTCATAGGATGCCACCATTCCAACAAGTCCGTTAGTAAAATGTTCTACCCCGGTCAACTGTAAGTGTTGTTATTGTGAAGTGGAAACATCTAGGAGCAACAACGGCTCAGCCGCGAAGTGGTAGGCCACACAAGCTCACAGAACAGGAAATGCTGAAGCGCGTAGTGTGTAAAAATCATCTGTCCTCGGTTGCAACATTCACTACTGAGTTTCAAACTGCTTCTGGAAGCAACGTCACCACAATAACTGTTAGTCGGGAGCTTCATCAAAATGTGTTTTCATGGCCGAGCAGCCGCACACAAGCCTAAGATCACCATGCGCAATGCCAAGTGTCGGCTGAAGTGGTGTAAAGCTCGCCGCCATTGGACTCTGAAGCAGTGGAAATGTGATGTATCACGCTTCATTATCTGGCAGCCTGACAGACGAATCTGGGTTTGGCAGATGCCAGGAGAATGCTACCTGCTCGAATGCATAGTGCTAACTGTAAAGTTTGGTGGATGCGGAATAATGGTCTGGGGCTGTTTTTCATGGTTCGGGCCCCTTAGTTCCAGTGAAGGGAAATGTTAACGCTACAGCATACAATGACATTCTAGACCAGGCCTGGGCAAATACTGGCGACCTGATTCAATGCGGCCCGCGGAATCCTGCTCGGAACACATAAAGAATTTGCGATTAGTACATTTTATTTTTAAATTTAATAAAGTGTTATTCAAATTAAAAGCCCAATGAATATTCACCTTTTGTGTAATGATTTAACTCCCACCTCGTGGGACATTTATTTTGAAGGCACGTAATAAATAACAACTCACAGGCTGACACACACATGACACCGTTACAAATAATAGCTAGCTAAAAAGCAAGAGATTGAAGTGAGAGTTCATAAGGAGAGATCTGACTTGACTTGAATATATGTATCACGAAAGATCTGTTCTACTTGCATACATAGGTTGACCTCAAACAGTACAGACATCTTCCTGAGTGCACGTGACTCCTAATCTTTGAAAGGTTTTGTTCATTTCGAGAGATTGCATAGAAACCTGTGTCGGCAGTAGACATTGTCTTTTGGAATACTTTCTTCCAATCACGGCGATTCAAGGAAGTGAAGCTCGACGTAAGGCTCAAGTTTGCAGGTCAAGTGGAGATGTTATCCTCTACATTTGAAGGGTGAAAGGAAGGAAACTCAAACAGCATTGTCATTTCCAGACACTTTTGAAATCCCAAGTACAGCGAGAAAACTCACCGTTCTAAGCAGCAAGCAGCCAGATGTGTACTTCTCGTCCGCTTCATGGTGCTGGACAGAACAACTAGTAGTGGTCGATAAGTTAAGGTGAGTACTGTGCTTCTACTGGCGGTCAGGGGATAAACTTGTCCCTTGAACTTTGAGAAGCTGTCGTCACGGAATGTGCCAAAAGGCCTCCTGTACGTTGTAATTCAGTTCACTTCAGGAGGGCATGAGTCCATCTCCGGAAGTCCAAAATCAGCCCAATCATCTGTAATCTTTCAGTGATGGGAAGAAATCCACAATTTCGTTCATTGCAAACATTCCAGCAATCGTCAGTCCACATTCTTAAGCACCTTACCCACAACCAGCATCTCACGTTGGTCTGCATTCGCTCTCAGCGAATCTGCTTGCTATGATTAGAGCAAATTTCTGGACCTAGTAACCTAGTAGCTCTCACAATCCCTGTTTGTGCTAATTGCAGCTTTGTTGATAAATACTTGCCTGCTTTTTTGCAATCTTGAGAAAGACAACTTCTTTGGATGAACTTTGCCCGCTGCCAAGACATTCCCTATAGTTATCTTTCAGCCTTCTCGGGTACGTGGTCGGACAAGTGTAGTCGGGAATCGATTGTATTCTTTGTTCAGACATGCGATGCTCTCGTGTTGCACAAGGGCAGCTTTCCTGAGAACATCTAAAAAATGAAATAATATTCGATGTCCCTCTGCTGACATTCCTACAATTCATTGTCTACTTCTTC
>NW_019953415.1:0-2524 GCF_002910315.2 Salvelinus sp. IW2-2015
AGCCCCATACACTACCCACCATTGCGACCTGTACGCTCTCGTTGGTTGGCCCTCGCTTCATACTCGTCGCCAAACCCACTGGCTACAGGTTATCTACAAGTCTCTACTAGGTAAAGCCCCGCCTTATCTCAGCTCACTGGTCACCATAGCAGCACCCACTCGTAGCACGTGCTCCAGCAGGTATATCTCACTGGTCACCCCCAAAGCCAATTCCTCCTTTGGTCGTCTTTCCTTCCAGTTCTCTGCTGCCAATGACTGGAACAAACTGCAAAAATCTCTGAAGCTGGAAACACTTATCTCCCTCACTAGCTTTAACCTTTCTCACCCCGGGGTTCCGCTAGCGGAACACCCACAACATTCCGCTGCCTTCGCAGAGCGCGAAATTCAAAAAATATTTTTTWGAAATATTTAACTTCCACACATTAACAAGTCCAATACAGCAAATGAAAGATAAACATCTTGTGAATGCAGCCAACATGTCCGATTRTTAAAATGTTTTACAGCAAAAACACAATATATATTTATGTTAGCTCACCACAATAGCCAAACACACAACACTATTTATCCACCGCATAGGTAGCTTTCAAAAAACCGACAAAATATAGATATATTAACCAAGATACACTAACCAAGAAACAACTTCATCAGATGACAGTCTTATAACATGTTACACAATACATTTATGTTTTGTTCGAAAAATTTGCATATTTGAGGTATAAATCATAGTTTTACATTGCAGCTACAATCACAAATAGCACCGAAGCAGCCAGAATAATTACAGAGAGCAACGTGAAATACATAAATACTCATCATAAAACATTTATGAAAAATACATGGTGTACAGCAAATGAAAGATAAACATCTTGTGAATCCAGCCAATATTTCCGATTTTTWAAAATGTTTTACAGCGAAAACACAATATAGAAATATATTAGCTTACCACAATAGCCAAACACACAACTGCATTTATTCACCGCAAAGATAGCTTTAGCAAAAACCAGCAATAAATATAAAATAAATCACTAACCTTTGGACAACTTCATCAGATGACAGTCTTATAACATCATGTTACACAAAACATTTATGTTTTGTTCGAGAATGTGCATATTTAGAGCTGAAAACCGTGGTTATACATTGTAAAAATGTAGCAACTTTTTCCCAGAATGTCCGGATATATTTCTGACACTCACCTAATCTGACCAAATAACTCATCATAAACTTTACATAAAAATACTTGTTGTATGGCAAATGAAAGATACACTGGTTCTTAATGCAACCGCTGTGTTAGATTTTTCAAAAATAACTTTAGTACGACATACAGCTTGCGTTATTGCAAGACAGCGCCCGCTAAAAGGGCGGAGAATAGGACTAAACATTTCACACAAAAATATAAAATAACATCATAAATTGTTCTTACTTTTGTTGAGCTTCCATCAGAATCTTGTACAAGGAGTCCTTGGTCTAGAATAAATCGTTGTTTGGTTTTAGAATGTCCTTTTCTCCTGTCGAATTAGCAACCTTAGCTAGCCAAGTGGCGCGAACATGTCCATCTTCTCTCGACGCAAACAACGAAAAACTCCAAAAGTCTCGATAAACGTTGAATAATCTGATAAAACTCGGTTGAAAAAACATACTTTACGATGATATTATCACATGTATCAAATAAAATCAGAGCCGGAGATATTAGCCGTGTATACCGAACGCTTTTCAGAAGGCAATCTGGGGTTCCTTCTCGCGCCTTCGAAGACAATGACATTTCCAGACCTGTCACTCCAAAAGCTCTTGTTCGACCTCAGATCAAGCTAGACACCCCATTTCACCTCCCACTGCCTGTTGACATCTAGTGGAAGGCATATGAAGTGCATGTATATCGATAGATATAAGCCAGTTGAATAGGCAGGCCCTGGAACAGAGCCTCGATTTCAGATTTTTCACTTCCTGTCTGGAAGTTTGCTGCAAAATGAGTTCTGTTTTACTCACAGATATAATTCAAACAGTTTTAGAAACTTGAGTGTGTTTTCTATCCAATAGTAATAATAATATGCATATTGTACGATCTAGAATAGAGTACAAGGCCGTTTCATTTGGGCACGATTTTTTCCCAAAGTGAAAATAGCGCSCCCTACACACTAACAGGTTTTAAGCACCAGCTGTCAGAGCAACTGTCACGATCGTCGTCTGGAGAAGGAGAGGAGGACCAAGGTGCAGCGTGGTAAGTGTTCATTATTTTAATTAAAATATGAAACACTTGACAAAATCAACAAAAACGATAAACGAACAGTCCTGTAAGGTGAACACACAAAACAGAAAACAACCACCCACAAACACAGGTGGGAACAGGCTACCTAAGTATGATTCTCAATCAGAGACAACGATAGACAGCTGCCTCTGATTGAGAACCATACCAGGCCAAACACATAGAACACCAGACATAGAATGCCCACCCAAACTCACGCCCCTGACCAACCAAAAAGAGACATAAAAAGGATCTCTACGGTCAGGACGTGACAGCAGCGCACAGATT